>NC_136485.1:163746960-163856960 GCF_053919585.1 Euprymna scolopes | reverse complement strand
TTATACATTCAACAATAACAGGTGTAAGACACACTATACACACAATACTAGATTATAAACGTAGATTAAACATACTTATTAATGATATATATATATATATATGTGTGTGTTTGTGTGTGCATAGAAACATATAAATATATATATATATGATAAAACGTGTATATATATATGTAACGCATATAAACATATATATATATATATATATATATATATATATATATATATATATATATACTTATATACAATTGATTGAGAGATTTCAACGAGAGAAAGATTTATATTTAAATAAGAAAGGTAACCAACAATTGGTATGTATTTTTTAACATTATTTTATTATTTCGTGTTTTAATTTTTCATTTAAAATAGTATCATATTTACATAATTGTAATACTATTATAAATCATTGAAATATTTTTTACGCGTATCAGACGTTCTGTGAAGCGTCCTCCTCAGAAAGTATTCAAAGTGCATAATATTTAAAATATACTTAAAATGTGGTCAGAATATATAGAAGGATTTTCGCAGTCCATTTTGGTGACATGTTTCCGAGCGGTAGAATGATTCTAAAGGTCTTCATGGGTGTGTTCCACCCCTACCCTTGCTTATTGGCGGGGGGGGGGGCAGACCATGGTCATTGCTGTCTTTTGCTTTTCCATCTCTTTTCTTCTTTCTACTTTTACCATTTTTTTAATTAATTTTTGAATTACTTGGGTGGAAGTGAGGCCCACGTTGGTACTTGGTCAAATGAGTGCGTAGGTGTGTGTGTGTGTGTGTGTGTGTGTCTGTGTCTGTGGATGTGTGTGTATGTTTCCTTGTATTGATTTGTAGAATGTGTGTTATGTGTCTAATAGTTTTATAACATTATACATGTATTTGCTTGCCTAAGAAGTAGATTGTGATACAAGTTCGTTTTTAATGTGTGCGAGGTGTGCGAGGTGTGTGTGTGTGTATGTGTGTGTATGTGTGTGTGTATGTGTGTATGTGTGTGTGTTTTCTTATATTGATTTGTAGAATATGTGTTATATGTCTAATTGTTTTATAACATTATACATTTATTTGCTTGCCTAAGAAGCAGGTTGTGATACAAGTGCGTTTTTAATGTGTGCGAGGTGTGCGAGGTGTGCGAGGTGTGCTAGGTGTGCGTGTTAGTGTGTGTGTGCGTGTGTGTGTGTGTGGAGGGGAACTATCTCCTCTGAAACAAGGTTACTTGGTAGGGATGTTTTCATTTAATTTTGATTTGGATTTTTGGATTTTTAGATTTTAGTTTCTTTCTATGGTGATTTTCGTTTTGATTTTAGTCAGTTTGGGCATCCATATTATTTTCGTTTAATTAAAAAGGCTTATTTATATATAGACATAGGGGATTTTCTAATGTTCCTCTTTATTTGCTTCCCCATGTGTGTAGGACCAGATCTAGGATCGCTTTTTAGTATTAGGGAGGGGGCAACTAGAAAGGCACAAGTATAAGAATGAGAATTATCTCAGCCATAAAGGATTTCTCCTCGACTGACTGCGAGTAGGATGGGTGGGTGTAGTGTTGGGACAGATACTACACTGTGGTTCTGGGTATTTTTTAGTGTTGTAGGTTTCGAGGTAAGGTTGGTATTGTTTAATGTGTTATGCTAGTGATAGGGGTGCTGTGCCTGAGTGTAGATGTATGCTTGTGTGTGTGTTTTAATGTATCGGTACTGATTAATGTGTGTGGGTATACATGTATATGAACGTGCGTGCGAGTATGATTTGCATTTCATTTGTTTATGTGTTGATATTAAGCTCTGTTTTATTCAGGTGTGAATATTGTTATGAAATTTCTTTCCTGTATAAATAAATAAAAGTAATTGTGTTGAAGCTATTTGCCCTGCATGTATGCACGTGTTTTAAAACATAGATGCGTCAGTTATCTGCAATTTTAATGTTGCTCTTATGTAAGGCTACTCTATTGCTGAGGTTTTTTTTGTTTCGCCTATGTAAGATTTGTCGCATCTTAGTGCATACACTACATTTCTGGAGGTGCAGTTTAGGTCCTTTTTTAGTTTGAATGTTTGTGTGGGATTTTTAAATGTGTATGATTTTTCTTCTATTATTATGTCACAAACTCCACATATCTGTTTATTGCATTGTATTACTCCTTTTGTAGTGTGTTGAGCGAGTTTAGAGGAGGTCAGGGTGTGTTTTAAGTTTTGTGGGTTGGCGTTTGCTTTTTATTATTGTTGTTGTTTTAAGTATGTCGTTTAGTTAGGATAAGGATTTTCGTTATCTCTGTAAATAGTTCTGGATTGTTTGTGCTGTGTGTGGAAACGTATGCTAGAATTAGTTCTTTGTTGTGTATTTTGGGGTTCCTTAGTTAGTCTCCTGGGATTTTTTCTGCCAGTCCAATACCTTAACGTATTAGTCGTGGTGGATATCCTCTTTTCCGCAGGGTTATTTGCAGTTCATTGTCGAATCGAACGGAGGTCTGTCGGTTATTATGGTTAAGACTCTACGAGCCAAGCAGTAGGATATGGGTTTTAGACAGTGGTTGGGGTGGTGACTTTTTAAGTGGAGGTATTGTTGAGTATCTGTGGGTTTGTGGTAGATGTCTGTGATTATGTTGTTCTTTTAATTGTTACTAGGATGTCTAGAAAAGGTAGTTGTGTTGAGCTTTGTTCTAGGGTGAAGTTTTTTGGGGTATAGGTTTTGTAGTATAGTGTGGAGCTATCTGATATCACCTCATGTGGTTTTTCAGAGGATAAAGCAGTCGTCCAGGTATCTTTTCCAAGATTTTATGAAGATTATTTTGATATTGTGTCTGTATTTCTGTGCTATCCTTTCATGAATGATCTCTTCCTGGAAGGCGAGTGTAAAGGGGGGCATGTGTTTGTGCCATGTTAGTACCCATTACTGTGCCCAATGTTTGGATGTAATTATCATTATAAAATTCGAATGAGTTATGGTTGAGGATAATGCCAATGTAGTCAATCACGAATTGTTTGGTGAATCTGGGGTGTAAGTTTGTGTAGGTTTGTCAATCCAGTATAAGATAGCTTCTTTCCCCAAATTGTGTGGGATATTGCTGTATAGGCTGCTAACAGCGAACGTGGATAGTATTGTCCCATCGTCTACTGTTTGTGGTAAGGAGCTAAGGAAGTGTATGTCATTTCTTACTAGATCGGCGAAGGATTGTAATAATATATCTATTAGGTTGCTAAGTTTGCTTGTTGGCCATGCTGGTCCTGCTACTATGCCTCTGAATGTGACGTCATTTGGGTTTGGGATACTTATGTATTCTGACTTTTGTATGTTGGTGGCATGTCTTACCTCGTTGGATTTGTGAATTTTTCGTAGCCCCTAGATGTTTGCTTTTGTTGTGAAGTTTGTAAGGAAGTTTTTTCTTCCTTAGAATCTTCAAAACACACACACATACACACACACATACATACACACACACACATATATATATATATATATATCAGAGGTACGTTTGCTTAATATTAGAACGTCTAGTGGTGTAGTAATTACTACCTCACCTTATGCCATTAATTAATATATATGACAAGTCGCTGTAGTCTTTGCGCTTATTTTGCTTCACGTAAATTATGTCTCTCTCTTTTTTTTCTCTGCACATTATATATATATATACATATATATATATATATATATATATATATATATATATATATATATATATATATATATATTAAAACGTATGGGTTTTTTGCTTGAATGATGTTTTTACCTTTTCGAGCCTGCGTATTTTTCTTGATATATTTAATTCAAAGTCATATAAGTTAGATCCATATGCTTATTCGGCATAGCTGCCGCTTTCGACTGGACCAGTTTAGCTCTCCCCGGGCAGATTATGCCATTAAAATTTTTTAAAGTATGTTTTGTTATAAATTAGGTTGGATATTATATGAATTAAAATTAATAATATTTGCTTCAACAAGAACATGCTGTCTAAATATACACAACACCCCCCCACACACACATCTATATATATATATATATATATATATATATATATATATATATATATATATATATATATATATATATATATATTCAGGCAAACATTATTAAAAACAACAGAGATACCTTGCTTAATAATTCTTTTTTTCATTTTTTTCGATCTTTCGTAAGATTTTTTTTAACTTCAAGATGGAAGGTATTTACAAATGTTCCAGGGTTCACACGCGCGCTTTCGATTCTTTCCTGATCATCATCAGGTGGAGATAAAATATTAAAAATAGAAGTGAAATATATAGTTAGGAATGATAAAAGGAGTCAATGAAAAGTCGATTAAGATATACATTTACGAGTGATAAAAAACTCGATTAAAAATTAGGATGATAATATATATATATATTTATATAATAAAACGTTCTTTAAATGTAGTTTTTACGATTTGTCAAATTACATTAATAAATGAAAAACCACTCCTGCTACCTTTTTCTTTTGCAAGTGCCGCTATCGAGTGTACGTTCGGTTCTGAATTTTCAGTTTGCTCTCGAGTTGACAAACACATTCGTGAGGTTTTTAACTTTTAAATCCAGATAAACTTTGCTCAAACATAAGTATATTGATCTATCAAGGGGCCATCAGCATCAACACACTTTTGTCAATGCAATGTATTCATGTCAGTAACGTAAACATCTTGCGTTCTAGTTGCAGTGCATGGAAGCCGTACTATCCACCGCGTAATAGGGATGGACTGGACATGTGGCCATAATTAAAAGCAATCGGACCCCAAGAATGAAGAATTGAAAAATGGTTACAAAAAGCTTGATGTGCAGAAACTCTGCTACAGACAATGGATATAAACACGGAAAAGTTAGGAGATCTATCAGCAGTACGAAGTTGCTGGCCCTTTCACTAAATAAAGTCGGAAATAGAGGAAAGAATAAAGGTTTGGTTTCAAATAAAAACATTACCAAATGCACAAACGTCCATTCATGCACTACTTACGAGGATATTTCCATACTAAGCGTGAAAAGCTACAAAGCTGTAGGGTACAGTACAGAGACCAGGTCTAGTAAGATTCAGCTATGAAGGACTGCGTGGTGATGACAATAATTATATGTATTCCTTATCGCAGATTCACTGCTACAGTGTTGATCTGTGTTTAAGATACAAAATATATTTACGGACCAGTAATACCTTTATTATTTACTATATATTGCTATTTAGAATTAATACGGTATATCGGCGATACTGATTTCGTTTTACATAAAATATTACAAACACACATACAACCACATACATATATATAAATATATATATATATATATGTGTGTGTGTGTGTGTGCGTGCGTGCGTTCGTATGTTCAAACATATATTTTGATGGAGAGAGATCTATAATTAATGTTTATCCAAGAGCTATTTCAGCAATTCCTATGATAATTGAAAAATGATTTTGATTTATCTGTTCTGATTAAATATGGTTTATGTTTACCTATCGTTAAAATATATGAAAGTCTGAACCTTACACCGAGATAATTTCTCCGATCATGAAATGAAATCCAATCGCTGATATCAAATACTTTTTCTAAGTTTTATAAAATAAGCAAATGTCAATGTTTTTTTAAATCCCCGAATGGAAACGCGTTTACGCACAACTGAACATTTCCTAACGTGTCTATTTCCATAGTATGTCATTTAATTCTATATTTATGTATCATCTTCTCTTTTTGCTATCTATATCACAGACATACACACGCGCACACGCACACACACATATATGTATGTATATATATATATATATATATATATATATATATGTATGCATAACCATATTAATTATTAGAGGAAAGTATGTACAGTATTTCTCAAAACTTTGTTGACACTAGAGAATGCTGATGAATTTTCAATGGGTTTGATCTAAAATACCATTACAAGATTCTTTTAGTTTCTGAAACTGGTTATTATTTCCCACTGTATATTCATTTAAACAAATCTCAATAAACTTTATTTTTTCTTTTAAAAATATATGACATAGTTTAATTATTAAAGCAGATTTATACTTAGTATTATGCTAATATAGCTCTTTAACTTTCTAGTATATAAGCCCGATGAACGATTTTTAATAGTTACCGGCTAGGTATATATTGGAACCTATAATTTCTAAGGATTAAAGTAATCTTTACAAGGCTGTATACACCAAGAGATTTACAAGGTTGTATATGTATATATATATATATATATATATATATATATATATATATATATATAATTTAAAGGAGATTAGAATAATAGTCTAAAGAGCTAAGTGTATTTTAATGTAATAGTGAAATTACTAGTTTAATTAAAATACAGGAAATGCTCGTTGTAATTTAGATATATAATAAGCTCGATAGTTAAATGTCCTAGAGCTAATTCAATATTAAGTAATGTGATTTATAATTTAAAAGTTTTAAAATTTTTAAAATTTAAAAATCAAAATTTAATTAAATTAAAAATCAGTTTCATAAGAAGGAACAACAACAAAGTCAATTATCTGTACGATCGTTTCGGAAATCCGTGCTTTTTATTTGTGGTATACATGAAGTCACGTAGAATAATTATATATATATATATATATATATATTACTGTTTTTTGGGGAAAGAATTCCAACAAAGTGCTCGATTACAAAGAAAAACTTTTTTAATATAAGAGCTTAATATTTATTTATTTAATAGTACAGAAGTTCAGAAAAAACATTGGAACAGTCGGTTTCAAGCCCAACATAAATCTATATAGGGGTATAACGACTACTAATGATCCTCAAATTACGTGTTGAATGTACGCGGTGAGACCCTCAAAGCATGTTTACATAGGAGACAAGCGCTCATAATAAACTGGTGGGACCGAAAACGAACGAAGACCCCCACCTAAGGCAATTGGTTCAAGAGTATTCTAGATGCAGTCAACTTAGCGCATAAATTAGTAAAGTGAAAATGAGCATTTAGACACTTGTAAGTATAAATATTAAGTATAAATTACACATATATAAACGACTTAGAAATCAAATATCCTGCATACCTTCCTAAAGTATTTAAAATAAAATAAAATAAAAAAAAGTTTCAAAATAAATAAGATAGATTAATTACCTCCCTTGGACCAACTGAAACATGGATTTTCTCCCCTTAACTGAAACAAATGAGATAAAAAGTTATCTTCCTTGCACCAGCTAAAATTAACAGAAGACGGAAACAACGCAAAAACATATTTACTAAAATGCATTAAATAAAAAATAAAAAATGAGAAAATTCATATTAGAATAAAATAAAATATACAGAGACAGGAATAAGCTATAGTTAAATAAAAATGAACATCATTATAAAAATAAATGCGGGCCTGAAATTGTTTTCCTTAGACAGAAACAACATGGCGAATGAGAGCCTAACATCATTTACGTTTTACCATTAACTTGGCCCCTTTATGTTGGGGTTGAAACCGACAGTACCAATGTTTTTCCGAACTTGTGTACTATTAAATAAATAAATATTAAGCTCTTATATCGAAAAAGGTTTTCTTTGTAATTGAGCACTTTGTTGGAATTCTTTTCTCCCAAAAACGTAAACAAATACATAGCGCCTGCTGGGAGTGACAGTTGAACAATGACAGCCCTACGGTCGAGCACTCTAAAGAAGGAAGCCAACCTCACAGAAGAATCATCTTAGCAAAAGAGGCGAAAAATGGAAAAAAAATGCACCTTGGAGTACCCCGATAAGAACATACCAACCCCCAGTAACCAGCTATACACGAGGATCCTCCTAACAAAAATCGAAGAAGTCATCAAGAAGATGAGATGGAAAGTCTTAAATGAGATGAGCAACCAGGGGAAGACAGGAAAAACTATTTTGGGTTGAAGTCAATTAAATAGTCCGGAAAAATAGACGAATTAGATAAATTTGAAATAGAATTATTAGACATTATTCCAGCATTAGAATTCATACACAAGACAAACAAATTCAAGAGGTCCTTAGCCAACGATATAAAGAGATTGAAAAGGAATACTGACACAATAGTATTCTCCGATGAGACCAAAAGTTTATATAAAATGGATAAAACAAAGAAAACACAACTGACTCTATTTACGATAAATACCAAGTAGTAATAAAAAGAAACATATAGATATATTAACAGAAGTAGCTACGAAATTAGGCATAGAATATAGAGCTAACCGCCTAGCTAAGAGAAAAGCATTTGTAACTTTAAAAGACCATAAGGAAAAGTTCACCAACAATCCTGCAGACTTATAAATCCAGCTAAAAGCGAAATAGAATTAGCCAATAAAGCTATAATAAAAGAAATTGTCAAAAATATAAAAAGTAGAACCAACCTCAACCTATGGGGCAACACACAGTCAGTGCTAAAATGGTTTAACAATATAACCGACCCACATTGATGCAAATTCACTCAACTAGATATCACAGACTTTAATCCCTCCATTACGAAAGAAACACTAGAGAAAGCATTGAGTTTTGCATCAAAATACAAAAAAAATTGCAATATAGAAATAGAAACCATCATGCATGCGAGGAAAACCCTCTTATTCTATGAAGGGAAGACATGAGTAAAAAAATCCAACTCAGAAGACCCATTCGACGGTGAAATGGGGTCCTACGATAGTGCAGACATCTGCGACTTAGTGAGCCTATTCATACTAGAGACTCTGAACAAAAAATTCCCAGATCATACATTCGGCCTCTATAGAGACGATGACCTTTGTCTCTCACGCAATCACAACGGGAAGAGCCTAGATAAGCTTAGAAAAGATCTAACCAAAACATTTCATGAACTAGGTTTTAAAATAACAATTAGCACCAACCTACATGAAGTAGACCTCCTAGACATAACCCCCAATCTAAATAACAAGACACATAGACCCTTCCACAAACCCAATGAGACACTCAGTTACATAAACAAAGGATCCTGTCACCCCTACCGTTTTCAAAAACGTGGTTGCCAATATCAGCAAAAGAATCTCAACGCTCTCATCAAACGCCGACATCTTCAACAAAGCAACTCCATATTACAATGAAGCGCTCTAAAAAAGCGGATTCACGGAAAGCATTAAATACCAGCCAAGCCAACATCTGCTAACAAAAGACAGGCGCAACAGGAGGCGGAAATAATTGGGTCCTCACCACCATTTTCCCTCAACACAAAAACACGATTGGGATAACTATTCCAGAAACTGCTAGACAGAAATTTCCCTCCATAACATAAGCTGCATAAACTATTCAAAAGAAACACGATTAAAGTCAGCTATTCCACCACTCCACCAATAAAATAGATAATCGCAAAGGAACGCAATGAAAATAAAATTGCGGATTGCTCTTGCATATCCAAGTAAGATTGTCCATTAGAGGGAAAATACAGGGTGAAATCCCTCGTATATAGAGCGACACTCACACATCAGGCTTACAATACACCAGAAATATACATAGGCACGAGGAAAGGGACGTTTAAACTGAGATTTTACATGCAAAACAGTTCCATCATGACAAAAATAAGGATAAAGATAGAACTAGCCGCCCGAGTATTGCAGCTAAAAGATAACGGAACACATTTCAGCATTAAATGGAGGATCATAGAGAGAAGACCAGCATACTCAACGGTCTCCAAACGGTGCCCCTTTTGTAATGTGGAGAAGTACCACATTATAAAGACTATTAATGACCCTCAAAATACCTGGTTGAACATACGCTGTGAGACCTTCAAAGCCTATTTACATAGGAGACAAGCGCTAATAATAAACTGGGATTTTTCCATTCTTATTTGACTTTATAACTTAGTCCATCTATGAATTCTGACGATGTTAGTTGGATTTTTCCTCTCTTTGAGGATTTTCCTCTAGCTGAAACAATTTGTAAACTCATTCTGGACTCACAGTAATAAATTTCCTATATACTGCTCTGACTACACATTGAGCACTCTAGTCCGGTTTTTTCACCACTGGTATATATATATATATATATATATATATATATATATATATATATATATATATATATATATCCGTAGATTTATAATGGTTGTATATACGTAGATTTATAATGCTTATCTATCCCTTGATGTATAATGCTTATATATCCGTAGATTAACAAGGCTTACATATATTGTATATTTGCAATGCTTATCTTTCCATAGATTTACAATGCGTATATATTTGTAGATTCACAATGCTTACATAGCCGTAGATATACAATGCGGATATATCCGTAAATTTGAATACTTTTATATCCGTAGATTTAAATTCTTGCAGACTATAGATATATTTAACTTAATTACAATTCCATGTACGTTTTTTATTCACTTTTTATTCTCTCTGCTTTCCAATATTTTTATATTATCTCACATATTGTATACTATTTTCACGGAGTTTTTACTTATTGAAACATCATTCTTGTTTTGTTTACTTTCTATTTTCATTCGATGATTTGTTTTTTCCACCTATAAATAATTTATGACTTCTTTTTTTATATTTTACAATTTGTTTTAACCTGTGTCTATTTTAATGGAAATTATTTCATTTGTTACTTTCATGCATGACCTGAACTCTCACATTCTTACATTTCTGATCATGCAATACCATCACATTTGTAAATAATTGAAAGGGAAATAAAAATATTAAAAATGCTAAATGCTCGAATAAATGTACAAACTTAACAACCTTAAAATAAACAAAATATCTTCGTCGAAAAAGAATGGAAATAAAAAAAAATCTTAGAATTAAGTTGAATAATAAGTACTTCGAGAAACAAAGTTCAAGTCAATCAATTTACATTTAAATGAGAAAAAAATACTGAAACATAATCTTCAAGTCACATCAAAACACAAATAAAATCCTTAAGAATAGTAAAAAAAATCATTTAGAGTTATAACAAGTCTGTAATGTTTACTACATTTTTGCAATAATAATGTAATAAAAACAACGTTTTGATTTATGTTTATTATTATAACAGATTATCTTTAAATGCCAATGGTTTTCAAAACTGGATGTAAAGTATAGCCAAATATGATCTTATTATACTCATAATCTAATTTGTTAATACTATATATTAATTTGGTCTTAAGTACAATTTTCAATACAACAGTTCAGCAGTGTGATATATAGGGTTCTGTTTTTTAATAAAAGAAAAACTGATTAATCAAAGTTATGTTTTTCTTTTATTAAAAATATGAATTAAATAACATCTTCTATCTTTACTGTAATAAATATTTTGCCGTTTAATGGGGGTTTATCGTGTTATCACAAAATCTGTACGATTAAAACAAATGCACGCTTAATTAAATATATATGTCAAAAAAGAACAAGTATTATTGAGTTATGACCATGGAAGATAGAGGATATAGTATCCGCATATGAGTGTATACTATATTTTTAAGCTCTCTACTTGAAAATAATAATAATGTCAAACGAAAAATACAATACAGTTATGATCACCTCTTCGTATATTATTCGTATAGTTAGTAATAACTGTTTGCTGTAAAGTGGCATTGGATTAGCAATGCAAACATATATTATAGATAGAATAGATTTCTGATGAGTTATAGAATCTGGTTAATAGAAAAATAAAAAATAAATAAATAAGAATTTAAAGTGGGCGAGAGAACGAGAAAACAAGCATCCAAAAAAATAAAACTGAGAGAAAAAGTGCAATAAATATTTGTGCAAATTAAATAATCGTTTTCTCATGTGTGAATATTGTACACCAAGGCTTGATCTTTGTAGCAATTATTATCTTCTCGTCACCATAGCTAGTTCTAAGGAATTTTTAGAGCCTACCTTATCTGGAATTGATGTGATTGTTGAATTTACCCAGAAAATACTCAGCACACTGTTGGTGGAGCCACTCTTCCATTACTTTGCAACGGAATGTTTAGGAGTGATTTCGCGACTTGTTTTTAACTATCTCGTAGCAGACGCACAGAAATCACTTTTTCACTGTTTCCAACGTAATAGATGTATGGAAACTAAAGCCTCTTTAAGCAACCATTGTAAGAAAGTAATAAAGAACGCAAGAGAGGTGTATGCTCAAACCGTCAAGTCCAAAGTAGCTGAGCAGCGGCTCGGTTCCCACCAGTTTTGGCAAATAGCAAACAGAATCCTGAACAGAAGCGTGTGCTCTATCCCAAATGCCATCAATGGACCTGAGGTAATCACCTCATCATCAGACAAAGCTAATCTCTTAGCCAAGAACTTTGCAGCTAATTCTACCCTTTGCGACCAAAGCCGCCAACCCCCAATATTCCTTCTATATCAGAAAACACGCAATGTGATATACATATATCTGTACGTGATGTTGCCAAGCTAATCAAAAACCTTGATTCCAGTAAAGCAACTGGTCCTGACGATATTCCAATTATAGTACTCTAAAAACTTCAACGAGAAGTAGCGCTCATATTTACAAAACTGTTTAAACGTTGTCTTAAGGAGAATAACTTCCCATCACACTGGAAAATCTCATCAGTATGTCATGTATTTATGAATTCAGGTGGTCGCTCATCCCCCTCTCAGCACAGGCCAATAAGTATCCTGTGCGTCATCAATAAGTTGCTGGAATCTGTGTTAAATACAGAAGTAATCAAACATCTCAACAAAAATAACCTTTTTAGTTACACTCAATACCGTATCTGCTCTGCTAGATCTACTGCAGATGTGCTTACAGTTATATCTCATAGGATTAGCAAATGTCTCGACGGGGGCAACTGTTATAGGGCAATTGCTTTTGACATATCTAAGGCATTTGATAGGTTATGGCATAAAGGTTTATTTCACAAATCTCTAACTATGGTATAACTGGAAATGCCTTCTCAATTATTAAATCGTTTCTTTCTGATAGGTTCATAAGAGTAGTGGTTGATGGGCAAAATCAGAAGCTCACAGTATTAATGATGGAGTCCCTCCGGGGTCCATCATGGACCCAACTCTATTCCTGATCTATATTAATGATCTTCCAAATCATATCCTTACATCATTTGTAGACAGTTATGCTGATGGAACTACTATCTATGGTAGCACATCTAATACAGTAAACGACGAAGTTCTCTCCGATTCTCTCTCCTCTGATCATGAGCACGTGGTACAATGGGGAAATGAGTGGCTACTTAATTTTAATGGATCTAACCCCAAGCTTCTCTCTTTATATCATCAACGTTCTGATCCACATCTGGCATCACTTGAAATGAATGGCTCTCGTCTTCAGGAGACCTCAAGTTTTGACAAGCTTCTGGGCTTGACCATTACTCCTGATCTTAAATGGATCACGTACATCAAATCTGTTGCCAAGGCCGCTGGAAAAATGGTGGGATCTTTCTATCGACCAGTAGATATCTATCTGCTGATGTAATTCTCTATCTATATAATAGCCAGGTGCGTCCAAGGATGGAATACTGTTGCCACATCTGGGCGGGAGCTACTAGAAAGGGCTTGCCCTGCCTTGATAGAGTTCAAAATAGACTTCGTAGCTTCGTAGGAGATGTCCTTTTCTCTTCACTGCAACCTCTATCTCACAGAAGAGATGCTGTGAGTTTTTATCTGAGGTATCGTTATTTTCATGGAAAGTGTTCGACTGAGCTTCAGTCTATGGTTCCCCCTCGCCAAACTTTCACAAGAAACACTCGTCTAGCTGAAAACACTATCAATAATTCTCCCCACTCTTTATCTGTGCCTGAACCTAAACGTAGATTCCATGAACAAAGCTTCGTTCTTAGAACTGCACGCCTGTGGAATTGTCTTCCGTTTTCCTGCTTTCCGGCTGGCTACAATATGGTTGTCTTCAAGTGTAACGTAAATAATTTCTTGATGAGCCGTTCCATATAAGTTAACAAATTTACCGAATTTTCATTATTAACGATTACTATATTGTCCAATTTCTACTGTACACTCTTTAACCCTTATCCTCGAGTGGCCCCTTGGTTTTGATAATGTGGTTATGCCTGTGTAAAAAAAGACTTGTTTTCTGATTTTGTCTAATTTGTGAGACCGTGTACTTATATCTGATTAGCCAGTTATATGATGAAACTATATTTGGTAACTCTCGTTTAGTAATATTGATCTACCATTTTAGGATTCGAATTTTGGAAACTCATAAGATATTTCTAGTTCTCGTAAAAGTGACACAATGTTGATTGCTGATATTTGAGAGACTTATATTTCCCGCTCATCTGGCCATATATAACCAAAGTGGATACTGATTTCTCTAGGTATTTCTAAAGAGTGTCAACATATTTCGTATTACAGTGTCTAGTCTGTTTATGCCCCGTTTCTCCAGTCAACAATGTAAAAACTTTCTGATATCACAGGCATGTTTATTTTGTTAATTTAACGACAATTGCCTTGCTTTTGTTTGCAAGCGCTCCTTACAATGTTTCCTTACACAGTTTTTATATTCACTGCAATTTTTCTCTCATCTCGGCATTCTGATTATGTTCGATTTTCTCCATGCTAATGTTGTTGTGATTTCCTTGTCATTGTAATTATAGCTGTCAGTCTCATTATTATACTGCATGTTTGCTCGTTGAATTGTCCTCCCAACTCTGATGAAACACTTTGTACATCTGTTCAAACTAAACTCCATTCAAATATCTGTGGAAAAGTTAGGTACAAATTGCAAAAGTAAACTTAAGTCAGCGTCTAAGCTGGTCTATAGTTTTATATTATCCATACAAAATGTAATTAACATTTTGTTTTGATTTTGTTAGTCGTCCTGACTCACGTCGTAAGCATTCCAACTTTTACTTGTTTGTAAACAGATATATCACCGAGTAAAAGAATAAAAAGGTATTCTTCTTCACAGTGATTTTCCTTATTTCAGGTATGCTGCCGTTGACAATATTCATTCACGCTATCTGCACTTAGGCCTGTATAGAACTTGCGGACCGTAGAGAGTTTTGGGTATGCTACCGTTTTCAGCTTTTAACAGTAAGATTATTATCATAACTTTTATTTTCTTAAGCAGGGAATTTACTAAGTTTTCTATGCCAGGATTTTTGTAATTATGGAAGTCATTCAACTTTTGTTTTATCATCGCAAATCTTATCTATGGCTTTGACATTTCTCGTATGTTTTCTTTTGCTAATATTAACATCTAGGATGAATCTCTCCTCCTCCTTCAAAGCACCCTTATTCTCAAACAGAAACGCCCATAATAATCCAACTTTTTATTTTCCAATGGCTATACCATAGTTATTGTGTCCTATATAAAACTTCAGTAGAATCGTTGTGATTTCTTTCTTTGGTTTCCATCCTAATCTTGTGTTCTGTTGTTAATTTTTTAGCAATTGTGGAAATCCAGCCTCCGAGTGCCCTCGGTATTTTCTTCAGCTCCCTTAATTTTGTCCAATATTTCACACTAAACCGATATGGTGTTCTATAGATGCCCCTGCACTTCATGTGCTTCAATTATTTTCTTTAGTCTGTGTAAATTCCCTTTTGTAAAGATTCACCTTATTTAGGAGCTTCCATTCCCAGCGTGTAACTGTTTTAGCTTCCGTTTTTCATTGATTTATATTTTTAAATTTAGTCACTCTAAATACAATACTGCTGAGTCATGCTGCAATAGAGATATGATGTGTTGTATCTTACAAGTTTCTTACGAGCAACATAACCCATTTTTATTGCTGCTTCGATAGTTCCCGTAATTCTGACTTTTGACAACTAAGGTCTTTTTACCGCTTTCTCCCCTTGACCACTTCAATAGATCTTCCTTTAAAGCAAACTGCTCATCATATGGTCCCGGTACGTGCTGAAGTAATAGCACTGGTACATGTGTTGGCAGTTGTCCACTAGTTGGTTGTGACGAGGAGAAACAAAGGCTCAATGAAAGACTGTTTTTATTATTACCTGCTATTTGTCATACACATGTAGGGCTGTCATTCAACAATGGATATTCTGGTATTTAAATGGATCTGTATTGTGGGATAATGGACACACATGTCTCGAAGAGGTAAAGAATGGTTATTGGTGTAGCTACGGGTGTTCTTCAATTGTCAGGATTTCCACATATTCGATTTCAGCCTAATGAAAAACCCCTTAAACATTTCTGTTAGATGACAAGTTATTGTAAAATTTGAAGCATTCCTGTTGCTTGGGGTGAAGCTGAAGAATACTTTCTTTAAAATTTCTGGTTTGTGTTTTTACATGTTTTGTTCGACATATTCTATTGTAAATAATAGCGCCAAATTTTCTTCTTTCGTCCACTAATCTTCCACTGTCTTCGAATGTCTCATTTTCAGTAATAAGAAAGTAGTTGTTTTCGGCCTCCTTTCTGACTGCATATATAAGAAGTGTGATGTTGTCTTGGTCATATATGTTCTCATCCGCAAAACCAGTGATAATTAGAATAAAGTTTGAATTTTGGGTTTGTCAAGAAATCAAGAATATTGCAATAGCATTACTAGTAATTACGACTGCAATTACCGTAACATCATCAGTTGCTTGATTAAAAAAAGAACTTAAAGTAAAACATCTCAATAAATCAATGTTTACATTTTTGTTTATGTTACGTGAAAGTTGATTCATGTTTTACAAATTGCATATTTCTGAAAGAAAAATGTTTAAGTCGATGATATCAAAACGTGTGCCGATTGCAAATATACAAATATATACCAAAGAATCGAAGGCTTCATATCGGATGAAACCGTCGTAAAATTATATACTTTTACGTAAATTAAGTACATGAAAATCGGTCTCCTATTTTTACAAGAAAAGGCTGTCCCCTTTTCCTGTAAATAAGAAAACTATTAGATTAGTAGAAAAGGAGATAAGAATAAGCCGAGACTCGAACATTGTAAGCGCGGTTCAGAGATAGATTCAGAAATTGAAATGTTAGAATTTAGCTATTGTTTTTGAAATATATATTGTTTTTTATTGGAAAATAAATTTATTGTTAATTCTTTTATGGAAACTGAATTAAGAAGGCCAGCTAGAAAAGAATGAACAATACAAATTAAAAATAAATGTAAAAAATAGGTAAGGTTAAAAAATAGGTTAGTGAGGATTCTTTGTTTGCAGAAGTGTGTTTTGGAAGCGTATGCTTAGCCATGTGAGTGGGCACGTTTTAGAACCACACATCTGATACCATACAGAAAGGGAACGTGTCAATAATAGAAGCTAAGATTAGCAGATTAGAAAATCAGGCAGTCGGACAGACAGGTTCGAGAATCAGCAAAGGCAGTCGGCAAGAATTGACCTGATCAGAGGCGGTTCCCTTTAGAAGCGAAGGGAGAACATTTAACACTTGCTAACACCACTGCATTTATATTTGCCCTCTATAGGCCCCACAACAGCGGAGTTACTATCTTTAAGAGCATATCTGAGAAAATAGACCACATACTGTCTTCACATCCCTCGGCTAACATCCACATCTGTGGTGACTTCAACGTCCATAACGTGGAATGGCTGACCCATTCAAATAAGATAGATGATGAGGGGGAGGTTTTGTCATAATTTTGCCATTGCTTATGACCTCACTCAGATTGTTCGCGAACCCACCCGTGTGCCCGATACACCCAATCAATATGCAAGCCTCTTAGACCCTTTTCTCTCAACTTCCCCTGAGCTATGTTCATGTACCGTTCATTCTCCTCTAGGATCCTCCGACCACTCCGTCGTATCAGTTAAGATAAAAACGAAATGTAAGAAACCCCCACACGTACCCCTCCACCGTACTGTATACTGATACTCTATGGCTGACTGGGATAGCTTCCGAACATTCATATCTGATTTACCTCTGCACTCCATGTTTAAAAAGGAAGTGTCCTCTATAGTATCAGATCTGACCGAATGGTTAATTGTAGGCATAGACCAATTCATACCACCTAAAAAATTCCAACAAAAACCTAACAGCCAGCAATGGTTCTCCCCAGAATGTGCTGCTGCTATCGCGCACAGAAATCACTTTTTCCATAGCTACCAACGTAATAGATGCACTGAGACTAAAGCTGCTTTCAGGACTGTCAGCAACCACTGTAAAAGAGTAATAAAACATGCAAGAGAGCTATATGCCCAGTCTGTTAAATCCAAGGTAGCTGATCAGCGGCTTGGTTCCCACCAGTTTTGGCAAATAACAAATAGGATCCTGAACAGAAGTGTGCGTTCTATTCCAGCCATTATCAATGGACCAGAGGTCATCTCGTCACCATCAGACAAGGCCAAACTATTTGCAAAGAACTTTGCAGCTAATTCTACCCTATGCGACGAAGGCCATCAACTACCCATATTTCCTCCTATAACACAGAACAAGCTAGGTAACATACAAATATCCGTGCATGAGGTCGCCAAGCTAATAAAACACCTAGATTCAAGTAAAGCAACTGGCCCTGATGGCATCCCAATTATAGTGTTAAAAAAGCTTCAACCAGAACTTGCTCCCATACTTACGAAACTATTTAAGCATTGCCTTAAGGAGAAGTGCTTTCCGACCCCCTGGAAGACCTCATCAGTTTGCCCTGTATTTAAGAATTTAGGTGATAAGTCATCTCCCTCTCAGTACAGACCAATAAGTCTCCTGTGTGTTATGAGTAAGTTGCTGGAATCAATATTAAATAGAGAAATAGTCAACCACCTCAGCAGGAATAACCTTCTTAGTGACACACAATATGGTTTCCGCTCTGCAAGATCTACCGCAGATATGCTGACGGTTATATCCCACAGGATTAGTGAATCTATTGACAAAGGCTTCCTTTCTAGGGCAATTGCTCTTGACATATCAAAGGCCTTCGACAAGGTATAGCATACGGGTCTATTTCACAAGATTTCTAGCTACGGTATAACTGGAAATGTTTTCTCAATCATTAAATCATTTCTCTCCGATAGGCTCATAAGAGTAGTGGTAGATGGACAAAAATCGGAGGTCTGCAATATAAATGCTGGAGTCCCTCAGGGGTCAATCCTGGGCCCAACTCTCTTCCTGATCTACATCAATGACCTCCCTAAACACATACTTAAATCATTCGTTGACATCTATGCTGATGACACGACCATCTACAGCAACACATCAAAGGCTGTAAATGACAAAGTTCTCTCTGATTCTCTCTCCTCTGATCTCGAGCGCGTGGTTCAGTGGGGGAAGATGTGGCTAGTTACCTTTAATGCATCCAAAACCAAACTCCTTTCCTTACATCATAAACGTTCTGATCCCCAGCTGGCATCAATTGTAATGGATAGCTCTCGTCTGGGTGAGGCCCCGTGTTTTGACAAGCTTCTGCGTTTGACCTTTACTCCTGATCTGAAATGGAACACGTACATCAAGTCAGTTGCCAAGGTCGCTGGAAAGATGGTGGCATCCTTCTACCGCTCCAGAAGATATCTTACTACTGATGCAATTCTCTATCTATATAAAAGCCAAGTACGTCCAAGGATTGAATACTGTTACCATATCTGGGCAGGAGCTGCTAAAAACAGCCTATCATGCCTTGACAGAGTACAAAATAGACTTCGTGGTTTAGTGGGGGATGCCCTTTTCTCTACCCTGCAACCTCTCTCCCACAGAAGAGACGTTGCCAGCCTATCCTTGTTTTATCGTTATTTTCATGGTAGGTGTTCGTCTGAACTCCAATCTCTGGTCTCCCCTCGCCAATCTTTCACGAAAAACACCCGTCTAGCTGAATCCACTGTGAAAAATTTCCCCCACTCTATATCTGTGCCTAAATCAAAACGCGGATTCCATGAACAAAGCTTCCTTCTTAGAACTGCACGCATGTGGAACTCTGTTCTGTCTTCCTGCTTCCCTTCCGGACTACAACTTGGATGTCTTCAAGTCTAATGTTTACACATTCCTAATGAACCGCCCCCTGAAGTAAACACTTCATCAAATCTCCACACTAATGTAATGTACTTGCAATAACCCTTATCCCTGAGTAGCTTCCGGGCGTTGATAAGTGGTGATCACTGTGTAAAAAAAAAAAAAAAAAAACATGTAGAAACGAATTTGAATTCCTGACGTCATCATCATTTCGACCGGTCAAATGAAATAAAGAACATCATCGATTTTTGTAACTGTTGTTTTCGTGTCGTCATTCAACAATTGAAGCAAGGCGTTAATCATCTTAATATGAATTTTATGTAACTCTTCCAAGTAATAGGTCCTTCTCCATCATACGTATTGATTATTTATCTCTTATGTAAAAAAGAACGGATCACCTTCTCTTGTGGCTAATATATGTTATAAGAATTCACGGAACGTTAATAGGTATAAATGTTTTCCTTCTCTTCCTCTCATCATCATCGTCATTCGTTGTATGTATTGGCCACTTATGGATCCCTGTACAACACTATAACAGTACCTACTATGCCTGACTGTATAAGAGAGAAGTATTGGTTATAAAAATCTAAATGTCAAAATAAATTATCTAATATAGAGTGGAAATGATTATGAGATTATTATAATGCACCATGTACCATGCGGTTGTGAGTGAGAGCCCGTTCTAAGAATCCCCAGCTTCATACATTAATCCCCTTAATCCAAAATTTGTCGGTACTTATGTAGAGATACGCAGATGCAGGCGTGCGTAAATATCCAAAATGTCGGGTCTGCTAACTCTAAAGTTTGAAAGGTGACATGTACGATCAGAGATAGTTTACTTAATTGCGTGCACAGCGAAAGGTCAAACATGATTGCTTTTATCAGAATTGAAAACCAAAATATCATTTGACTATCCTTGTTTTAAAATGTATGCATTGTTCTTTATTATGCCTGTTCCTCCTCCTTTATCTTTACATCTCTCTCTTTTCCTCTTTCTCTCTCTCTCCCTCTCTCTCGCGAAAAGTAGTGTATATTTTAAACAGTTAATATTTAGATAACGTCCCCGACGGATGTAAGCAATTAAAAATTGCACGTGCCGAGTTTCAATATGTTTCAGTTTTATATGTTCCTTTAATGTTTAAGTTAATCTATATTTCATGAAAAACACCCTATTTTGTGAAGCAATCAATTGTCAGTGAAGCAGTCGCTGTTACGAAGAATGTCTGCTATGCACGATGATTGGAAATTCTTCCCGTACGGACGACTAGACCCAACAAAACCATACACAACCGAAGACATATCGACTACTTGAAGTAAGAGGATGTGCCGAACGTTTAATTGTGTCAAACACCCAACGAGCTGGTTGCCGTTCCCAGGACGACAAAAAGAATTTCAGGAAACGTCTACACGACAAACTGAGTAACTATGCAGATTTCATACGTTCATACCTGTCACTTATATGGAACAATAAAAACTCAAATATAAAATCGTTTAAATTTTTATAATGCACTAGCAAGGGGTACCCGGCGTTGCCCGGGTGTTTGTAGGTGTGCGTGTTGGAGGTAGATCAAAACAATAACCCTGATAACAAAAAAACGTAAGCCGGGTGTTTTGAGGAGTAAAAGAAAAAAACAGTTTTAGTAGGAAGGAAGGCTTGAACCCCAAAGCTTGTACGCGAAGGTGGAAACGAAATTGAAAAAAAACTGAGACCTAGCCATCTCGGCCACGAGGGTGGGGGACTGATAAGTGGTATAAGTTAACGTTTATAAAATGAAATATACAGCCGCGAGAAAGTTAAGTGGCGTGATGTTTGACCTAGTTTTGCGCTGCAAGCCAGTTTCTGTTTTCCTCGCCCACTCATTCGCTTTCCGAAGATACGGCTGTCGAAAAAATATCTCGGAAATAGCTCGTAAAAGTTAGCCACGATCCCCGTTCTTAAGCCATAGATATTGTGATTTATACAGCATATAAAAAGTTTTAAGAAGTGAGCCGACCGAGAAGCCCGACGAGAAAAGCCTTTTGCGGACATACACAAAAATGCAAACACACATACAAACACACATTTTCACTTTTATATATATAGAGACTATACCAGTTTTATCAATCCTGATGTGATACCGGATTTTTAATATGTACAGAAAATAAATACCAAAATATAAAGTAGTAAAGGCAGATTTATAAATATGCTGATTTATACAATTTATTAGATCAGTAATAACAATACTAAAATAGAATAATTTCTACACATGTAGAACAAAACTCGTCATTTAAATGTTAATGTTACTTACGAATTAACTCGGCTGTTGGTAATATATGTATTTTTGTTATTATATTGCAAGGATGAGACTGTGACAAAGTGGTGAAGATAGAGCTGACATGTGTGTGCTTAGTTCGAATCCAGTTCGGTCCAGAAAATACTTTTATTTAAGATGTTGGCATCCGTACATCCCCGTGGCCCATGGAAAAGAAAACGCAGAAGCTTCTATGTATTAGTTTGACTGAAACACTCTAATCCCCATCTGGCATCAATTAAAATGGATGGCTCTCTTGTTTGGGAGGCTCCATGTTTTGACAAGCTTTTGGGATTGACCTTTACTCCTTAACTGAAATGGAACACATACATCAAATCTATTGCCAAGGTCGCTGGAAAGATGGTGGGACCATTCTACCGCTCTAAGTGTCCCGTTTATTTGTAGAATAGATTTTAAATAAAATTATATAAGGGAACAAGTGATAATAATAGATTCATTTAACTGCCTTAATGTAAATTTAGAAATAAAACAGAAATTTTAAATTGAGGAAATGTACATTCAAAAGAAAAACAAATTATTGTAATTTATATTTAGTACATTCGATGTATATTATAGATTTTTTATATTCTGGAAAATCAGTTCTTAATGAGAAATTAACGCTTATTTTAAAACATAAATGTGTTATTTTAATTGTATTGCCTTTTAGACATTTCTAAAGTATAACAGCAAATACAAAGAATGTTCATAAAATATTCTATGACATCCATAACATCCATTGTGTTGTCAGATTTTTTGTAACTATTTACTTTTTTTTAAACAATAGGAGAAAGCAATTCATTTCGGTCCGATAGATTTTCCTGTACCAAATTAATCACAAACCTTTTTTATATCTCATTCGTTATTTACCGTCTTCAATTGCAATTTTGCTGAGTAATAGCTTCTCATTCAAATATAACAATCAGAATTAGAGTTTAATGAATAGACTGTTAGTATCTTTCGCATTTCATTAATCTTCGAAAAAAAATTATCAGTCTGTATATCATATCTATCTATCTATCGATCTATCTATATATATATATATATATATATATATATATATATCAACGTCTATCTTTCTCTCTCTCGCATATATATATATAGTAAAAAAATAATAATATATATATATATATATATATATATATATATATATATATATAGTAATCGTTAATATAATATGTACTTCTTTAGCTTTTCTGTGTGCATAGTTATTGTTGTTCTCTTCAGGATTTTTTTATACAGAAGTGTATATAAGCTTTGTTGTTCTTATGTTGATAAACGTAAATGAACCAATTAAAGGCAGGAGTTATAAGCACATGCATGTAAATTAGCATAAAAAGACTAATAAGTAAATGCTCAAAGAATAGGAAATATATTTTAAGAAGTGATTCAATAATGATAAAAGTCAAGATGCAAGAAAACGATAGCAAAAAGAAGGATGTGTTATTTCAGTAAGATATACGGCTATAACAACTTCAATTCGGCAATTGAGAAATAAGATATTGCGCCAAAAGATTAGTAATATTTTGCGAATTACTTATTAACGCGTACAAAACTGCTGCTATAAAATACATTATATACATTCACATTTAGTATGTACGAGAAAAATAAGAAAAATACATTACCTGTCACGAAGTTTCTGATGATCCGGAAAAAGTAGAGTGCCCTTTGACTTTCTGAACAATCCAGGCTTTGATTTTAAACGACATACTAGAAGGAAATGCTTCTTATACGTATCTATTTCGGGTTATATAAGAACAGTTACGTCTTTTGGGAGGAACCAGAAGACTTTGGCGAATTTTATATTTCGCAAAAATTTTATTGATTATGATATGTTTTAGTTATTGCGAGCAAGGCCATAATCCTCTTTGATTGCTGACAGAGTTTTAATCGACATTTCCAATATTTCGCATCTTTGACCACCTGACACAACTCTAATCTAGAAAGGTTTCGTCGAGTAATTTTTCGACATATATTTTTTACCGTCTCCTATTTGGTATATTTTCATTTCATTTCGAAATTTATAAACTGATTTTTTTTTTATAAAATATTTTTCCTTCATAACTAAAAATCATAAGTTTATTTAATGATGTATTGCAATTATAATTATTTTATCAAAAGTGTTAGTGGTACTATTATTATTATTATTATTATTATTATTATTATTATTATCATTATTATTATTATTCTTGTTGTTGTTGTTGTTGTTGTTGTTGTTGAATAGTCGTCTCAACCTTATGATGCTTTTAGTTTCCCTTGAGCAATTTCTTTGACTTTAGACATTCAAACTGTATTTACATTACCAGTGTTCCTTACCAGCAATAGAAATTGTCTTTCACTCTGATTAAGCTATTTCTGGTCGTTTTTAGTTATGGTCCCAAGCATTTCAATTACTATGCGAATCACCTTGATTTTCTTACAGTTCGAAGAGTTTGCATTGTATTATTCTTATTATTTCATAGACGTGGCTCACACCGGTGATATTATCCGAACTATCGAAAGATTCAATATGACTCTAAATTAAACCTAGGCTAGCAAAATGTAGACATACCACGAAATATCCACCTTTAATGTACGGACACTTCAACCCACATCTCAAATATCAGAACTTGTTGCTTGATCAAAAGAACACGATATCGATATTATGTGTATTCAAGAGCACCGTCTCTTCCACAACGACATGGACATAAAGTACCATGAAATTGGTAACAGCTGGACACTAGTACCAGCGTCAGCATGGAAAACCTCGGTAAATAGTACCATGTGGGGAGTAGAACTTCTGCTTAGCCCTCGAGTATTGAACTCATTGAACAGTGCTGAGAAGATAACACAAAGCATAATTCTTGCTACCTTCAGTGGTAATCTTGCTACTACTGTTATTTGTTGCTACAGTCCTACCAACGTCAGTGACAAGCAAGAGATCCTGAATTTTTATGATGAACTCTCAGCAATAGTGGACTCAATCCCCAAAACATAATTTATTGGTTATCGGGGGTGACATGAATACACATATAAGACGGGAAGACAACAAGCATAAGTTCTCTTTCGATGATGGAACAAACAAAAATGGAGAGTAGCTATTAACTTTTCTCCTTGAAAACAACCTACAATGCATGAATACCCGTTTTCAGAACAGATCCGGTAGGCTCTGGACCCGTCATTCCCCAAATGGAGACAAGACACAACTGGGCTATCTTTTTATGAATAAGAAGTGGATCAATAGCTGTCATAACTCTGAAGCTTATAGCAGTTTCTATGGTGTGTCTACTGATCATAGGATTGTAACCTCCAAGTTGAAGTTAAGCCTATGAGCGAACAAAACTAAAAAAATCATCTAGACAGCCCTACAACTGGTCAACGTTGACACACGATAATCAAATCAAACAGAGATTCATCTTCGAACTGCGAAACAGATTTGATGCTTTACAAGCACAAGAGCAGGACCCAACTGCTAATACCACCTATGAAAACTTCGTTAGATCGCACCAAGAAGCAGCAAAGAAGTGTATACATCTGAAGCCCAAGGTAAAGCGAAAAGTACCGTGGGAAAATGATAAAATAATATTAAAACGAGAAAAGGTAAAAAACATAATCAAAAAGCAACATAAATACCCCACTCGACAAAATACAAAATTAAGGAAGCAGACGCTTCAAGAGCTTAGTATGATGTACCTATCAGAACAACAGAAGTTCAAGAACAAATAGATCGAATCCAGAATGCAGCAGATAAAAAACAATCCTATCTGGCTTGGCAAGTAGTAAATGAGATATCTGGGTGCAAACGACCTGCGAAAGCTACGATAAAGGCAAACACCCCCGGAAAATGCATGTTCGAAATGGAAATCACATTTTGAAAAGCTACTCGGAAACAAACCAGAAGTGACAGACCAACCAATTCAGCCGATTGTTGTACAGGAACTCGATATTGAGAAGGGGGATTTTACAATGGAGGAACTTCTAAATGTACTAAAGAAGACCAAGAATCGTAAAGCTGCAGGCTTAGATAACATACCTCCTGAAGTATGGAAGACAGGTGGTTTCAATGGCATACTTCTTAATTCATGCAATTCTGTATATAATCAAAAAATTATTAATATATGGAGGAAAGGATGCATACTTTCCTTCCCCAAGAAGGGTGACCTAAGCATACCAAGCAACTACAGAGGAATACCACTCACTCCAATTGCAGCAAAAATCTAGAATACCATGCTTTTTAACTGTATCCAACCTAAGATCGACGAAGTGCTCAAGAAGGACAAAAATGGATTTAGAAAGAATCGCTCTACTACTAGTCAAATACTTACTGTTAGGAGACTGATTGAAAGAGTCAAAGCAAAAAACATTGAGGCAGTCATGATCTTTGTAGATTTCTCCAAAGCATTCGCCTCCGTACATGGAGGGAAAATGGCCAATATATTAAAAGCATATGACATCCAAATGAAGTCATTAATGCTATCATGATGCTATATGAGCAGACTCGAGCAAAGGTCAGCTCCCCAGATGGGGACACTGAATTTTTCGACATTATTATTATTATTATTATTATTATTATTATTATTATTATTATTATTATTATTAAAGTTATTATTATTATTATTATTATTATTATTATTATTATTATTATCATCATCATCATCATCATCATCATCATCATCATCATTATAATAATAATAATAATAATAATAATAATAAAATATATTTTTATTGGCATTATGACAATTGTCATTATTATAATTATTATAATTAATATTATTATCATTATTAATCATTAGCGTTGTGATGATTATCGAAATCGGAATCCGGAATCGGAAAATCTGAGTTTTTTGGGGTATCGGAATCGAGACAATTTGAGCCCATTTCCCGATTAAAAAGCCGATTTCTTTGATTATCTTTTTTATTTGATTTTCGTTTAAGAAACATTTTCCACTGCTCGTAGTAATAAAAAAATAATACTTTTTTTATTGATTTTAAACTTTCAGTAGGACTAAAATCTATGATTTATCCTCTCACAAATGTGCTTTTACATTTAAGAAAATACATGCACATTTAAGATGTGTTTTTACAGTAATCGAGAGAAAATAACACTTTTATAGTTACATATTTAGAGATTTATAAAGAATTGCAATCGGAATCGGTAAGTGTATCGGAATCGGGAATTTATTACGGAATCGGGAATTGTATCGGAATCAGGAAAAATATTGGTATCGTCCCGTCACTATTAATACTATACAGTCTTGTAATTGTTCTTCAGTATTCTTCTATTGACATAAACAGAAATAATATTTAATCCTCTTATTTGCATATGTGTTTGTAGTATATACGCATTCACGTTTCCAACGTAAATGATGACGTGTATATCAGATAGGTATATATATATATTTATATATATATATATATATATATATATATATATATATTGATAGATATAGATATAGATATAGATTGTTTTTTTAGTTTCCTAGATTATTGTCTTCTGCTTCTAAATATACCTTCAATCATTAAACATTGAACGTATTTTATTTCCAATTTCCTCGGAATCTAGGTCATGTGCTTATTTGCAAAGTTGCAATCATCCAGTTTTAATGTGTTTTTCTGATCATTTCTAACCGACAGAAAACAATTCAAATATTATTCCAGGTTTTAGATGCCTTTGATGAAAAAACTAGTAGAGCAGTTTTCAATTGATTGCATTTTCCTGTTTTCTACAATAGAGAAAACCGACACTTTCGAGACGTGAACGGTTTTTGTTAAATTATATCAAAGACCGAGCCACATGCGAAGGACAGGATGGATTTCATAATTAGATATTCGTTAAATATTCCAAACTTCTTTTACTATTTCGTATGCACACAGGGACGATGATTGAAGCACACAGTATATTCGCTCATATATAGTGTAACATCTTTACAATTATATTCATTCAGGAATAATATTAAGCAAAACGTAAATAAATATATTGTCATGAAAATTAGGAAAATTTATACAAATTAATCTATAAGAATAGTTTTAAATGTTTAGTGTAACCATCGTTCATCTTTTCCGGCGTCTCCTCATCTGCCTGAACCATTTGTATTATTTTACCGTAATTTAAAATGCTACATTTGGAAAAGCTACATTTGTGCTACATTGAAAAACGAAGTAACTAACTCCCCCTCATTAAGAATAAAAGTAAATAATACTTTAATGCAAGCTTCAGTTTGGCCCTAACATGTATGCTTATTCTCAGTTTAAATGATGATGCCGTTATTTTTTGACAGAAAAATTGCAAAAACTAAAAAGGTTAACGAAAAATAATCAATGAGTTGATATAAGGTTTTCTAAATTGACTCCATTGATTATATTAATTAAAGTATTGCCTAATAATATATCAGAATTGACAGTAAGTTGTAACATTTTTGATTTTGTCTGACTATTGAAAGATTATAATTACAAAACTCAATACAAAAAGCAAATCAGATGATTGATTTCTCGGGGTTTGCTGTATCAAAATATTCTAGTAAACATATATCATGTAAAGTTTATTAAAAAAGAGTATCATTAACATATCCTCTCCAGCATCGAGTGTACCTCCAAAAACATTGTTCTCAAGTTTTCAGTAAAAATGCTTTGAGATGTACAACATAAGTCATTTGAAAAAAAAAGAGAATAGTTCCTGTATATTTATTATTAACAAATCTTATTGTAATCTATTCTACTAGTATAACGGCGACAATTGTTCCTAGTATTAATGGATAGCAGAATTAATAGAAATAGTATACGGAATTAGAAACAGAACAGTTACATTAAGTTTATCATTATTCTTATATATTTTACTTTTTGGATGGATTAATTTTACATCGTAGTTCTTATGGAAAAAATATGTAGGCTATTGTTTAGTAATTATCCGCGAAAATCATGTGTGGAATTAATATTACACTTTCCGTTATTTATCGTTTTAATGTCATTTGTTTTTTTACTTGACACCTGTATTTATACAATGTTGTGCTGCCTTCACATGTATGTTTTAGTGTATATGTAGCGTTCAATGCTGTTTGATGTAGACTATTCAATTACTGTGCTGTGCTGATATGTTACGCTTGTTTTAATGTTCGCAGATCATCAGACTTACTAAAGATAAACTATTTTTTTAATGTAAGCAAAAAGTATAAATCAGCATAAAATGTGTAAGATTATATAAATATATGTAGACAACTTCAGAACACAGAAATTATCCATCAGCTAATAGTAACATAATTTAGCTTAGCACAATAATATCCTACAATATAGCTAGATCGTATTTTTACAAATTAATGAATACTTGAAATCATCGATCGCACTGTACAAATCAGCAATGTATTTCACCGAATATACAATGCCACAAACACATGCTTAAAATAGTGAACCGTAGTACAAATCTTTATAATACACTAAACAGCGAAAACGACACGCGCAATTGTAAATCAACTTATATGTGTTTAATAGTAAAATATAGAATATATTGTCATCTTCAATCCTCAATAAGCGCTGGGAGTTGATATGCATGAGAATAAAAAATGCTCTTCGTAAAAAAATTATATTCACAATTACTTAGTTCATAAAAATCATATCGATAACAAAACTTAAACAAGAACACAGCAAATATCATGTAGACAGCGATAAAATCGGCATCGCGTATAATACTTAATAATATAAGCTGCATTTTAATGCATATTCCATGCCTAGTGTATATGAACACATTAAATAAAGTCCTATGGGTTATACGAAATAAAGAAAATAATATCGTTGCACACGACTATAAAATATCTATTGCACATTTAAAAATAAATGATAATTGAAGATATATTTTAAAAATTAAAATCAATAATAAATCGAACGAAGAAATACTGATATCTACTTACGAATGTATTTATAATGGACTGCTAACTATTGTGTAAACCACGAGACTAATACTCTTGTGATGAGAAATATCGCGTACTAACGGTAGACTAATAACTGTCTGACAAACCAGACAGAAATACACACAGCATTACTTTGTATTTAAATTTCTTGTAAATATATATCTTTTATCAAAACATGTTTGCGCCGTCCTCTTTGACCCTTACCTTTGTAAACAACAACTTGAAACAAGGTTTCGAGAACTCATGATAAAACGAACTTTTGAATACACTAGTGTTCCCACAACACCTGGCGATAACGATTACAATATTTACGCTCTATAGTGGAATGTAAACAGACTCAGTGTTTAATAACAACTGGTGACAAGATATTCGAACTAAGAACGTGATTTTCTAAGAAGCAACCTAAATAATATCGACTTCGTGATGAAGTATTATAAGGAGTATATAATGTTCCAAAATACTAACAACGAATCATTCGCACCATCAGGAATTGTTTTCAAGACTAGAAAGCAACTCTAAAAATTGCAATGAGCTCTGCGAGATTCGGATGGATTGTGTTTTAGGAACCACCAGCTCTCGAGCTGCTGAAGAGTTTGCTATGGAGAGTTTGCTATAATCATGTAAAACTTTAAAAAAAACTTCTGTAAACTTTTCACTTGGGCGATCTGTGCCGCCCAATTTATTGAGACCACAAAGCGCTCGGCCTGGCTGTTGACTTTAGATAATAGTATTGATATGTTCGATCTTTAATCTGGTATGACTTTAAATTCTTCTAATTGTATGAAGTCTCGAGAATTGAATTGGAGATTAAAGGATCAACCTTAACCCTAAACGCTAGCCTTTCGCATCTGTAAATACCTCGATAGGAATATATAAATAACAATTTAGCACTATCATTTTCTTTTAAGATTTGGAGATATTCGTCGCTTTTATAAATTTCGAAAAACTAGAAACCGCTGTTTTATTATGTAAAGCTTTCTTCTGGACTTTGTAGCTAATAATGGACACCATCTAATAACGCGTTCAGCCTAGTTGAAAAGTCTGCAGTAACACTAATTTCCTATGATTTCTTTTTCGCGTATACAGTCAGGGCAGCATTCTAACTGTATTTTATTTTTTATAGAATACCAACAGTTTTCTATCTGTCAAGTCCCTAATCTTTTTATTTTAGGGAGGTAAATAGCACGTTGCATTTTTTGAATGTTGGTTCTATATTTCGCTTTAATCTGGTTTTCCCGGCCATTTTCGTACATTTCCCCAAACCATGCGTAAATACTTCTCTAAATTCTTTTTAAATTCGATATTAAATTCTGTTTTATATGAGATTTAGTATGCTCCCCAGCAAAACGTCGATTTTGGCAAGTCTTATGAATTAAATTCATGTATCCAATCCGAAGGGAGTAGATTCGTGGTGTTTGTAAGTACATAACTTTTTACCGTTTTATTTTCCCAATAGTTTCAAGTTGTTCAGAAATTATCTTTTAAAGTTTATTTGTATACAGATAATGGTCTTTGCTGTTTTGCACTGGCCCGTTTAATTCTTTTTATACATTTAAATTTAATATTGAAATGTATGTGTTTCACTTCCTTATTCAGATTTTTTTGCCGTTGAAATATTGGCTTAAAACTTCGTCATTTTGTTTGGTTTTAGTTAACCGAACTTGGGTTTTATGTTACATTTTATTCCTGCAATGGAGGATTTCGTGTCTTATTTGTACAGGTATGGGTAGTCTATTACCCAATGTAGATTTCCACATCAAATACAAATACAGATTTTTCTTTCTGAAAAAATATGTTTTGAAAAGTAGGATTATGTGCGGCTATTTTCTTTGCCTGTGTTTTATTTGTTGTATTCGTTTACATATGCAATTCCAGATTTGATATCTCCTTAGTATTTTTTATTATTTTATATTTTTGTTAATTTTGTAGTATAAACTCCAACCATTTTCTAATTTTGTTCGAACATGCCTTTTGACTTCGGGATCTCGATTTGATGTCAGTCTTTGCGCAAATAATAGACACTTACAAAAATGTTTCTTAAGTTGTTTTTGCCTGTGTTGAAGAGAGTGCATTTATTCTTAGGTCAACATTGACACAGAGTAAAAACATGTGTATTTTTGTTTGTTATAGTTGTGATTGTTGATTTTATCATTAGAATTTATCCAAAACGAACTATTATTTTTGGAAGATGATATTTCGTGCCGTGTAAAAAAGGCACTTATTTTTCGGTTTTTCATTCGTTTCTTTCTAATACCAAGTTTTGTATGAAATGCTGTTTTTTCGAAGTGTTATACGATCACATATTTTAAAACTTGAATTTTCCCCATAAGTAATTCGGATTCTCGTTGCCAATGTTATAATCCAATTTAAATGGTTACAATAAAAGAATAAGACGAGAAGGGATTAAGCAAAATTAATAAACAGGAACATACAATCAACGAACAACCTTGGTCAGCACACCAGATAGTGATTCAATATTTATTCACATAATAAAAAAACCCCCATAAAATATGGCAAACGGCCCGAACATGGAGTTTTAACCTTGCTACTGTACATTTTGTAACTAGTAAAACTTATTAAAAATATCTCTATGAATTAGAAAATTGAAAATAAAAAATAAAAAATGTATCTTTATATCTATAAAAGTGAACGTGTCTGTGTGTATGTCTGTCTGTCTGTGTGTTTGTGTATATTTCCTTGCGCAATACCGCTCTCAATTTTTAGTCTACAGACTTGAAATTTTATATACAGGGTACTGAGATTTGGGAAAATCGATGTGATCGGTTGTTAGCCAGAAATTTGGCGATTAAGGGGTGAAAGTTGAACGATTTGACCATTGAGAGCTCTACCAAACTCCTCCGACATTCATCTCAGAACAGCTAGTAAGCAAAATAACAGTGTTCCTCTTTTTTCATAGTCGATGCTCAATTGGAGGTTATTCAAAACATACGAACTGTGGAAACTTCAAATAACTCAAACAACGAGCGCACGATAGCGCAGTAAAAGAACGAGTGACTAAAATCTTCCTCCCGGTCTCTACATTGGAAACAGCTCAGAGACTCTATTAAATCCGCTGTGTGAAGCTTTTTGCCGACCCAGTATGCATTTATAATCAGCTGTGTGAGTGATGCCTTTTAAATGTCCACACAAGTAATTCCATGTGCCAAAGGCAAAATTAAGTTCCCTCTTCGTAAAACATGACTCCCCAATCTTATCGTCTCTATCATGTATCCTCACTATACCCCGATATAGTGCCTTACGGGACAACACTCAGGGGCCAATAGGACTTTCTTTCGCCGTTAGCAAGAATTTCAAAGCATGTCGACATATGCGATAAACAGAAGCCCTCGCCTCGCGAAAACCTGTGTGTCTCTCCCTCACATGGAAAGGTTTTCCTGGTGTCTTTCTTTCAAGACGCCACCGTTTCCCTTACAATGTTTACACATTCGATCTAAGTAGGGTGGACAAGGCTTCTCTCGTCGGACGTCGATACCCAACCTATTTTCAGACAGTTGTAGGTAACAGACCTCCCGACTAAGCATATGTGGCTTTCCCTGCCACAGAAATTCAAAAACTGTTATCACTTACTCGAGCATATAGTCAATGAAAGTGGAATCACTGATAGCCGGTAAAGAATAAATGGATAAATGTATGAATTTCACACCTTCGGCATTCCTTTCAAAGTTAGATTTCCAAAAGGCTACAGAAGGACAATTGTTGAGCGGTTACATAACACCCGAACATTTTTTCTCAAACTGGAGACCAGGATCAAATCAGACGCCGAGTATCTTACATTGTTTATCTCTCCAGTCAAAGGGCCCGTGAAGATGTACTCCATTCCAGGCATCAATGCGCAAGTAAATTGCTTTGTCGCAATAGATTATGAGCTATCGAACCTGTTCTTATCGTCTTATATCCATGGCAATGGCTCTAATCTGATCACTGCTTGGTATTCGGTCAGTGCAAAAATAATGTCGTCTTTTTTTACGTCCAACATCAAAAGATCATAACACCTTTCATAAACTTTATTAATCAGAATCAATACAATTAACATAGACAAATTTTGTCAACGAAAAACAAGTTTATCTATCCCATTAGCATAGAAATCCGGAGTTCTGGAAGCGATGAAATTATTGAAGGCCGATTCGGCATCATCTCAGTTATTGAAGCATTTTTGCGCAGGAGGCTTTCGGGATGATGGTAAGAGTGATAATCGGTGGGCGAGATGTCCGGTGAATATTGCGGATAAGGCAATTGGTTCAGCTTCGGCAGGGTCAGTTGAGAAACATGCGGGCGAGCCTTGACATGGAGGAGAATTGGTTCCTTTCATATTGGCATATACGTTGGGGTTTCTGGTGCATTCCGTCTATTCGTCGTAATCGTTTCGTCCAGATCCAAGAAAATGTAATGGATGAGACCGACCGCAAACAACCAACAGTAATCATGGCCTTTTTTGGTACGATTTCGGCTTCAGAAAGTGTTGTGGAGTTCTTCTGGCATCTAACCATTTTGCCGAACGTCGCTTGTTATCGTAGAGGATGCACTTCTCATCGCACGTTACAATTCTTTCGAGAAATGAGTCATTTTTGTTGCATGTAGAAGATTCGCTCCATCCCACGGTTTCTTATGATTATCGTTCAATTCATTGCGTACCCATCTATTAAAGTGTTTTACTTTCCTATTTGTTTTAAATGGCGAACGACTATTGTGTGGTTGATCCCGAGTTAAACAGCAACTTCTTGTGTGATTTTGCGATGATCGGCGTTAATTAAGGCTTTAAAATGTTCGTTATTAACTGCAGTCGACCGGCTGCGACAGTCTTCAACTTCGAGGCTCTCGTCACAATTGCCAACCTTCTCAAACCACCGTTGTGCCAGAAGTTCATTAGTGGTTTCGTGGCTAAACGCATCATTGATCACAGAAGCTGTCTCGGCAGATTTTCGGCATAGTTTGGATAATCGCGCGGATTTGAATTTTGTTCCTGTTGTCGAAAAACCTGAAAAATACGAATGATGAGATTGAGAACGGTAGAAATAACACGATTCCATGAAGAGCGAACTACGCGCTTCAGAATGTCATATAACTATATAGGGGAAAACATCTCGTAGATATAGCCAAAAAGCTTGGAAGAGATCGAAAAACATAGCCATCATTCTGTAAAAATCAAAACCGTAAACCATGAAAGGATAAAAACACAAGAAAGTCATTTTCTGCTCGTGATTTTAGGAAAAATTGCCGTCAAATTATCAAGCACCCAAACAGCAAGAGTGCTGTTATATTGTCAAAAAAAAAAAAAACGAAATTTCAAGAAACAGTAAGCCTACAGCAAGACCGGTTTTAAGCCAAACTCCTAGGTAAAATCATTTTGCTGGGGCTCACAAATACATGAAAACCAACTTTGAAAATGTTCTTTTCACCAATAAGGCCAGAGTAACCCTTGATAGACAAGATGGTTGGGTCAAAGTGTTGAGTCCTCTTGTATTCTATACCCCTCGTCGATTCCATCCGAAGGAGGTGGAAGTGTCATGTTTTGAGCTTAAATAATAGGTGATGAACTAATTTGATCATTTGGAGTTCCAGATCGTGCAAAACTGACAAGTCTGTCTTATATTTTATTTTGAAATGACCATTTATCGCCGTGGCTTGATAACATTCAATTAACGCGTCACTGCAAATTAATTTTTATGCAGACGATGCACCATCCCACCCAGCCAAGGCTACACCATCCTACCTTAAGCAATTATACATTATTGGAGCAAAATCTGATGACATAGCCACCTAGTTCGTCAGATAAAAACCCAATTGTGTAGCTCTGATCAATAATAAAGATGAACGTTTATGAAGGAAGTTTTCAATTTTCGTCGAAGGATGAACATTGGGGGATGTTTTTGGAGGGTTCCTATCGTATCACATCATCTCAAATCCGCAGTGTGGCGTCAATCCTAAGTGATTTTGAATCATGGAAGTTCTGCCGATAAATGAATATCTCCTTAAACAAAATAATGTGCCATTCTTTGTGGATTTTGGTTAATATAGTTACTGGATATGTTCTTTATTTCATATAAATAGAACTATAAAATTAGAATATTGTTTTATCGCCGAAAAATACATTTTTAGACAGTGCCAATAAAGGAAAAAAACACTAAAAATTAAAAGAAAATAAAAACAGTTATAGTGTTGAAACAGCTCCAACCAGAACTTGCCCCCATACTTACAAAACTGTTTAAGCGTTGCCTTAAGGAGAAGTGCTTTCCAACACCCTGGAAAACCTCATCATTATGCCCTGTATTTAAGAATTTAGGTGATAAGTCATCTCCCTCTGAATACAGACCTATAAGTCTCCTGCGTGTCATGAGTAAGTTGTTGGAATCCATATTAAATAAAGGATTAGTCAACCACCTCAACAGAAACAACGTTCTTAGTGACATGCAATATGGTTTCCGCTCTGCAAGATCTACAGCAGATGTGCTAACAGTTATATCACATAGGATTAGTGAATCTTTTGACAGGGCAAGTGTTCTTGACATATCAAAGGCTTTCGATAAGGTATGGCATAAGTGCCTACTTCACAAGATTTCCAGCTACGGTATTACTGGAAATGTTTTCTCAATCATTAAATCATTTCTCTCTGATAGGTTCATACGAGTTGTGGTTAATGGGCAGAAATCAGAGGCCCACAGTATTAATGCTGGAGTCCTCCAGGGGTCAATTCTCGCCCAACTTTCTTCCTGATCTACATCAATGATCTTCCAAAACACATACTTAAATCATTCGTTGGCATTTATGCTGATGACACGACCATCTATGGCAACACATCAAAGGCCGTAAATTACAAAATGCTCTCTAATTCTCTCTCCTCTGATCTTGAGCACGTGGTACAATGGGAGAAGGGTGGCTGGTCACTTTTAATTCATCCAAAACCAAGCTTCTATCTTTACATCATCAACGCTCTGATCCCCATCTGGCATCAATTGAAACGGATGGCTCTCGTCTTGGGGAGGCTCCATGTTTTGACAAGCTTCTGGGTTTGACCTTTACTCCTGATCTGAAATGGAACACATACATCAAATCTGTTGCCAGGGACGCTGGGAAAATGATGTGATCCTTCTACTGCTCCAGAAGATATCTCTCTACTGATGCAATTCTCTATCTATATAAAAGCCAAGTACTCCAAGGATGGAGTACTGCTGCCACATTTGGGTAGTTGCTGCTAAAAACAGCCTATCCTACCTTGACAAAGTACAAAATAGACTTCGTGGTTTAGTGGAGGATGCCTTTTTCTCTTCCTTGCAACCTCTCTCCCACAGAGGAGACGTTGCGAGCCTGTCTTTGTTTTATCGTTATTTCCATTGCAAGTGCTCGTCTGAGCTCCAATCCCTCGTCCCTCCTCGTCAATCTTGAATGAGAAACACCCGTCTGGCTGAAACTAATGTCAATAATTTCACCCACTCTTTATCTGTACCTAAATCTAAACGTAGATTCTATGAGTAAAGCTTCTTTCTCAGAACTGCACGCCAGTGGAACTCTCTGCCGCTTGTCTGTTTCCCACCTGACTACAACTTAGACGTCTTCAATCCAACATAAACAAACTCCTGACAAACGGCCCCCTTTAGTAAGACACTCTATCAGAACCCCAAATACTAATGATTACTACAATACTCTCTCATTGATTACTGTACACGCAATATCCCTTATCCCTGAGTGGCCTTTGGGCCTTGATAAGTGATGACCCCCATGTAAAAAAATTGCATAATTTTCAAAATATTTGATCAAATTTCACAAAAATCCGGAAAATAATAGACCTAGTTATGATCTTCCAGTAGACTAAATTTCAACTGTCTGCGCTTTATAGCAATTTCAAAATAAAAAAAATTGACTTGCAATAAAGCGATACATACATAAATCCATCCACACACACACACACACACACACACACACACACACACACACACACACACATACACACACCGCTGAATTTTCCACGTATGCACAGCACAGGCCACCAGATACACCAAGAACAATGCCGATAGCAATTAGTCGCGTGCTCTCGTGTAATAAATGAATGCATGACAGTTGACTGTAGGAATTGACATGAAATTCTTAAAGATAAATTAAAATTACCGAAAAATGGGCTGAAATGACTTTAAAAAGTAAATGGCACAGAATGACTTTAATGAACTTAAGAATGACTGCAATCCTTCAAAAACAACTTGAATGATCTCAAGAATGACTTGAATGGTTTGAGACTGACTGGTTGTAAAGAGGGTGACCATTTTACATTGAATTAATACAGAAAAGTAACCCCTACTTTATATCTGAAAGTAACAAACATAAGTACGGCATGTAGTAAGAGCAGATACTGCACTTTGATCTTGGCCAAAAAAACAAGAAAAGCTGTATTCAGTTGTTCCCCACAGAGCAAATTAGGCACAAGGCCGATTTTTAATATGAGGAGTAATGGGGAAATGGGGACCAACTCGCCGGGGAGTAGGGGAGCTGGATATGACAATTGGAATGAAGGGTTGCCCCTACATTGACAAAGGTCATATGTGCGTTTTCTCCCACATATTGTCTTTGCTTGCAGTATCTGCCGGAGCAGATACTACACTCTGATCTTGGCCAAAAGGCAAAAAAAAAGGTAATTATTTGTTCCCCCACCGAGAAAATAGGCACAAGGCTGACTTTTTAATGTGAGGAGTGAAGGGGAAATGGGGACCAACTCCCCGGGGAATAGGGGAGCTGGATAGTGACAATTGGTATGAGGGGTTGTCCCTACATTGACCAAGGTCTTATATGTGGGCCTGTCCCCACATATGGTCTTAGCTTGCAGTATCTGCCGGAACAGATACTACATATTGATCTTGGCCAAAAGCCAAGAAAAGGGTATTCATTGTGTCCCCCCATCGGGCAAATTAGGCACAACGCCGATTTTTAATGTGAGGAGTGAAGGTAAAATGGGGACCAACTCCCCGGGTAGTAGGGGAGCTGGATAGTAACAATTGGTATGTATGGTTGCCCTATATTGACCAAGGTCTTATATGTGGGGTTGCCCTACATATGGTCTTTGCTCGTAGTATCTGCCGGAACAGATACTACACTTTGATCTTGACCAAAAGGCCAAGCAAAGGGTATTTATTTGCTCCCCCACAGAGCAAATTAGGCACAAGTCCGATTTTTAATGTAAGGAGTGAAGGGTAAATGGGGGCCGACTCCACGGCGAGTAGGGGAGCTGGATAGTTACCATTGTTATAACGGGTTGCCCTTATATTGACCAAGGTCTTATATGTGGGGTTTCGTCCACATATGGTCTTTGCTTGCAGTATCTGCCGGAACAGATAATACACTTTGATCTTGGGCAGAAGGCCAAGAAAACCCTATAAAGCTAAGAACAGCATCTATTAACAACATACCTTTGATCTTTTCCAAAAAGGCCAAGCACAAAATTGTTACGGACAGACCTTCAGGCCGACCGACCGACAGAACGACCTGCCGACCGACCGACCGACGGAGTGACTTGTAGAGTCGCTTGCACTCGACTAAAAATTATGAATATAAACTCTCTCATTTCTTAGTGGCTCTCATTCTTATACATGCTCTTTATATTTTTCTATTTCTTTCCAGGTCTTTTCACTTTCTTTCCTTATTCCAGCTTTATCTAAGTAATATTTATCTATGTTACATCTATGTCTCTTTTTCTTTGTATATATATATATATATATATATATATATATATATATATATATATAATTTAAAGGAGATTAGAATAATAGTCTAAAGAGCTAAGTGTATTTTAATGTAATAGTGAAATTACTAGTTTAATTAAAATACAGGAAATGCTCGTTGTAATTTAGATATATAATAAGCTCGATAGTTAAATGTCCTAGAGCTAATTTAATATTAAGTAATGTGATCTATAATTTAAAAGTTTTAAAAAATTTTTAAATTTAAAAATCAAAATTTAATTAAATTAAAAATCAGTTTCATAAGAAGGAACAACAGATAATTGACTTTGTTGTTGTTCCTTCTTATGAAACTGATTTTTAATTTAATTAAATTTTGATTTTTAAATTTAAAAAATGTTTAACACTTTTAAATTATAGATCACATTACTTAATATATATATATATATATATGTGTGTGTGTGTGTGTGTGTTTGTGTGTGTGTATGTGTGTGATAGTGTGGGTGTGTGTTTATAACTGTTAAATGCGTTCCATATGTTTTATTCAACCCAAATATACCAGGCGGAGTACACATTGCATTGCAATGAATACTTCACCTCTGCATTCATGACCTAAAATTCTGATCTCTGTATTGTATATATTGACGATGTTAATCACCAAAACAGCAACGCCGTTTAATGACGTGCATCATAAAGAGAGCAGCGTCATTTAATTTATGGCTGAAGTGAATTAAGAATGGTGATGATTACATAGAAAAGTAAATGCTGAGTGTTTTAATGGAACCGTTCCCGTCTGCGAATTCTTTTTCATTTTCTGTGCTTCTGAAAAGAAGTGATTATTTTTAGGTCTATCGTATGAAAAAGCTCTATCGGTTATCCAATACAAAAACATTGTAATCGCCGGGAAAACTTGATGGAGAATCGTTATATATACACAAGATGATCCGAAAGTATCAGCTTATTCTATAATAACTATTATATATTATTGAAGTATAATTTCTCCGATTAAGTCATATAAAAAGCAAGTACATAAACTGGACTTTTATTTACAATTTTAATAAAGTCACCATCCTTCGCCACAAGCTTGTTAATCGACTATGAAACGCATTAACTAATTGCACAAGAAACTCTTGGTGGATGGAACAAATAACTTCAATTATTCACTCATTCATGATTAAAAACCAAATTCATAATCGAGATCTGAAAAGAAAACAAAGGGATAGATTTAATTACCACACATTAAGTAACATACACACAAAAAATAAAGGAAAGATAACACCATTTAAATAAATTATAGCTATTTCAGAATCCGGAGTTACCTCCGGATCACCCTGTATGTGTGTGTATGTTTATTTAACGTTCTCAATATATATGATTGAAGGCTACATATCTCCCTTTGTGTATCTTTCTCTGTAAATGGAAGGGTTACATTTTTAAATTGCCATTGTGCTTTTTTCAATGTCACACACCTTGATATTTGATTTTGTTTCAATAAAGATTAAGAGTTGACGTTCTTATGTCAGTATTTAAGAAAGAAACTAGCGTGTTTTAATAGCACCCCTACTCAACACGCCAGTATTTAAACTGTGTTATTTAAATACATTCAATTAAATTCAAATATTGCTACCTAGGGATCTTTTATTAGATTAAATACAGGCTTCCGCTATCCAATAAAATTTCTGATGACTTGATTGCAGGAAAATGCACGCTTTCACCTTTGCAAACGTTTACGGTAATAAGTAATGCTTCTTATCTGCCATAGAATTCGCGCACCCATCGCTTCCCAAGTGTAATCAACCTTGCTTTATGATACCTGGGGGAGAGGAAACTCAGAACAAAACAAATTAACTTTTTATCTGAATACTTTAAATCTTTAAAAGAAACAATTTTCTTACTGGCTAGAATAATGTATCGACGAAATATCGCAATTATATAATATGCTAACACAAAATTGCTTGCACAAATCTCTTTTTCATGCTTAGCAACTAGCTGCACATACATGTATTCTCTACCGAATAAAAGTAAGATTTACTTGTGCCCTGACATAATTTAGTACCAATGTATCTAGTATAGTTGCAATTCTAAACTGGGTTTTAAGTTTTCATAAAAAATTAAATAACCCTAGCACTTTCAAATATATTCGATTTCAATAAGAATTTAACATTAGATATTAGAGACATTAAACACATCTTTTAATTTTTCGAATAATCCTTATATTTAATCACTTTAATTTACCTGCAATTTGTGGAATACATATTAACCACAGATTCGTGAATACTGCATTACAATACAAAAGTAATAATACAAAAGTAATAATTGTGAAAATTCTATTTTTGACCAAAAGGATTAGCTGGTTTCAAATTAAAATATTAATATATCTACTTCGATGATGCAAAAATGTATGCAGTTTTTAATTTCTACATAATAGGTATTTAATTGCATATTAATGTTTGGAAATATTATTTGTAAACATTCAATTTTGGTATGTTTTAATTTGTACTTTTTGTCTTTTTATTGTTTTAACTGCATTATTTGTATTTATCTGATAGAAACAGAAAGATACAGCAGATATAGAACATTTTACTATTCTTGTATCAGTTCAGTTTTTTATTAAGCGATTTATTATAGGAAATTCAACTACGTAAAAATTGGTATGCTATATATTAGTTTGCCCAACAGACTACACATAACAAGGAGAATGATATTAAAGAGTTTTAAAACGCTAAAACAAGCAGGAAAGTTCCATGAAAATAAATATACTTACGTAGGAAAAAACAAGTAAAATAATATTTATAGACTTTTGCAACGAGATTAGAGCGGTAGTTCTAGATATATCTAAGGTTTTTGACAAGGTATATCATAAAGGTATTCTCAGGAAAATCAGATAATACGGTATCACTGGACGAATACTTAACATAATTAAATCCTTCTTAGATAAGAGAAAAAGCCAGGTTGTCCCCGACGGTCGTACATCTAAACAATATGATATAAATGCGGGGATGCCTCAGGAGTCTATCATTGGACCCTTATTATTCCTACTCTTCATAATTGAACTCCCTGACAAAATTGTCTCTGAGATGGGTATATATGCAGATAACACCACGCACTATAACAGACACGGCAGGAAAACAATTGAATACATATCTAAGGAAATGGTAAAATCACTAGGGGATGGTCTCTAATCGGTAGTATAATGGGGACAAAAATGGATGGCACATTCAATACTGCCAACACTAAACTTGTTTGCTTTCAATAATTACAAGATACCTTCTCTACCACTAATAGCAACGGCCAAAGCCTCTTTATCTGTAAGTACTTCTTGTAAACTCCTCTGCCTTACGATCACAGGAAACATGAGTTGGAACAATTACATTGAGAGCATTGCCAGGAGCACTGAGAAGTAGGTAGGTTCTTCCTACCGTGCTAGAGAGCTGGTGACGCTCGAAAATATCATGCACCTCTATAAGGTCACCATTCGCCCATGTATGGAGTATTGTTGCCATATTTGCGCCGGTGCATCTGCTACTTGTCTCTCGCTCCAAGACAAGGTTCAAAAGAGAGTCGGCAACCTGGTAGTTCCGGAACTCTCATCTAAACTTCAGGATCTGTTTTATCGACGAAATGTTGTATCCCTCTGCCTGTTCTACATGTACTTTAACGGCGAATGCTCTGACGAACTGCAAGCACTTGCACCCCCCTCGACGTAAATACCCCCGATAAACCCGACAAGCAGATAATTCTATCCCTTCACAGTAGAGATCCCTGGATGTAAAAGAGCCTTCTACTCAAGTAGTTTATTCCCCAGCTCCGCAAGACTTTGGAATTCTCTTCCGGGTCCCTGCTTTCCTAACTCTATTGCTATGCAGAATTACGAGTGTAACGTGAACCAACATTTTTCTGCCTTACTCCCTACAAAGTAGCCCTGTAGCTTATGTATCTGAAAGTATCCCCTACATCAAAGTGACAATGTGTCGTGTTTGGGGGTGAAAATGTAATTAAAAAAAAATGAAAAATCTTTCTTTACTCTTTTTCTATTTTAGCGTAAATCGTTACTCAAATACATGAATTAGGCAATTTCCGTCATGACACGTAATTATGTTTATTTTTCTCGTCAATTAATTGTATAAATATCTGCTCATTTTAACTATACCTGAAGGTTATAGGTTAATTTGAATAGTAAGAGAGGCGAAAGGTAATCGTCCTTTATAAAACCCCTGATAGTGATGTTTTTACTAGACCCCGCTGTAAATACTCGAAAATATTTTTCAATACTCTATTTTCATAAAAATGTAAAAGAAGAACTTGCATGTTTTTAATACTCATTTCCGCATGTACACTAATTGCCTTAAATTAATCATGGTACTTTGCTATAGTGTGTCTAAACAACAATTAAACAAACACATGTACCTAAGTATATTTGATTATTTATTATACAACACTAAATCTATTTGAATAGAGAATATTTGTTTAACAAACGCAAATGATATTCATAAGATTGCATATTTGCAAGTGCGTTATTAAGATATAGATAAACTCTCTAAAAATAGTTTTAGAAATTTATCCGGCTTACTTTATATGTGGACGCTAAACTATGTAATTTATTTTCATTAATTTAGGCACATCTGCTTATGTTTGTAATATGATCGAAGTTTATGAGACATTAGTAAACGCAGCGCAAGATTTCCAATAATTTTCATAACACATGTAATTAAAAAATTATTGTATAATAATACACACACACAATATATATATATATATATATATATATATATAGTATGTTATAATATATATATATATATATATATATATATATATATATATATATATATGGCAATTAAGCTACACAATATTCCGCGTTTCATCCACGTTAGAATTCTTAGGTTTATGCATATATATATATATATATATACGTATGTATATATATATACATATATATGTATGTATATATATACATATATATGTATGTATATACATATGTGTGTGTATGTACGTATACATATGTACGCTTAATTTTATATGCATATATAAACATATACGTTTGTATTTATAGATTTATATATATGTATATATTATATTTACATGTAATTAAAAAATTATTGTATAATAATACACACACACAATATATATATATATATATATATAGTATGTTATAATATATATATATATATATGGCAATTAAGCTACACAATATTCCGCGTTTCATCCACGTTCGAATTCTTAGGTTTATGCATATATATATATATATATATATATATATATATATATATATATATATATATATATATATACGTATGTATATATATATACATATATATGTATGTATATATACATATATATGTATGTATATACATATGTGTGTGTATGTACGTATACATATGTACGTTTAATTTTATATGCATATATAAACATATACGTTTGTATTTATATATTTATATATATATGTATATATTATATTTACATGTATATATTTAGACCCCTGTCGCATACACAAACACATTCATATAAATATATGTATGTATATATATATATATATATATATATATATATACATATATTAACAAATATATATATATATATATATATATATATATATATATATATATTTCCACTTATGTCGCCGTGTAGAAGGCACAAATAAGTTAGTAAAGAATTAATGGTATGCGCATTCTAATGCACAGAAACCTAACAAGTAACAGATAAATAACCATGTAAAGAAATAATGGTTTCTTCAACTCAGATTGGAAATAATTTCTTGTTAATACTATTTGTTTGGTAATATGTTGCCCGCGTTACATCAAATAACAGAAAAAATTTAAGGAAAGATGCAATGACTTTTGTTGATCAGATATAGAATTCTTAATCGATAGTTGAAGGGCATATCTGTTTAAGATAATTTGATTTTTTGAAGGGCATTACTTTTTATGGATATTACATAATATGGGAAATCTGTTCGCTGTTAACTAATTGTAATTTCTCGGAATGAAATAAATCCTGTTATTGTTTGATAAGCTCATTAAAACTTTACTAAACGTTTACGTATTCGTATTATTTTTGTTTTAGTTTTGATTTTTCAGTATCCTTATTACAATAAACCAACGTAAAACGGTGTCTGCTCGGTTTATGGATGTCTGCCTTTATTGATTTCTACAGCTCACTAGTATTGTGAAGATAGAAACTCTTTGTATAAATACACTTTTTCAGCTCTTGGTTATATTTACCTACAAAAAGTCTGCGCATTATCAGTAAAAAAAATTGCTTACAACATTATTATTAGACAATGATGTATCTGATTAAATAAATTTGTTTCCATATTATATATATATATATATATATATATATATATATATATATATATATATATATATATATATCAGTGTTACTATATACATTTCCATTTACGGATAAGTATCCAAAAACAAAATATTTTAGAATTCAGGTGATCGATCATCTCGCTCTCAGTAAAGACCAATCAGTCTGCTGTGCGTTATGAGTAAGTTGCTGGAATATGTGTTGAATAAAAGCAGTAAACTTCGCTCAGAAGAAACAACTTTCTTAGTGACATGCAATATGGTTTCCCTTCTGCTAGATTTCCGACAGATGTGCTAACGGTCATTTCTAATGGGCTTAGCGAATCTCTCGACAAAGGCTTCCTTTCAAGGGCAATTGCTGTGGGCAATATAAAAGGCTATCAATAGAGTAAGGCATAAATGCCTACTTCACAAGATTTCCAACTACGGTATGGCTAAAATGTCTTCTCAGTTATTAAATCATTTCTGTCTGATAGGTTCATAAGAGTTGCTGTTGATGGGCAGAAATCGGAAGCTTACCTATTAATGCTGATGTTAATCAGGGTCCACCCTGGGCCCAACTCACTTCCTGATCTGCATCAATGATCTTCAAAAACACATCCTTAGATCATTCGTAGATATTTATGCTAACGACACTGCCATCAACGCCGTAAATGACCAAGTTTTCTTGGATTCTCTCTTCTCTGATCTTGAGCACGTGGCACATTGGGAAAAGAGGAGGCTGGTTACATTTAATGCACCCAAAATAAAGCTTCTATATTTACATCATCAACGTTCTAGTCCTCATCTGATATCAATTGTAATGAATGGCTCTTGTCACGGAAAGGCTCCATGTTTTTACAAGCTTCTGGGCTTGACCTTTCCTTCTGATCTGAAATGGAACAGGTGCATCAAATATGTTTCCAAGTTCCCTGGAAAAATGGTGGGATCCTTCTACCGCCCCAGTAAAAATCTCACTGCTGATGTAATCTTCTATCCATATAAAAACTAAGTTCGTACTGTTTCCATATATGGGTAGGAGCTACTAGAACAATTCTCCTGTCTTGATAGCGTTCAGCATAGACTTCGTAGCTTAGTGGGGAATGCCCTTTTCTTTTCCATGCAACCTCTTTCCCACAGAAGAGACGTTACGAGCCTATCTCTGCTTTATCATCATTTTCATGGCAAGTGCTCGTATAAGGTTCAATCTATGTCCCCCTCGCCAATCTTTCACGAACAGCACTCGTCTAGCTGAAGTTTTTTCACCCTTTATCTGTGCCTAAACACAAACGTAGATTCCATGAACAAAACTTCTTTCTTAGAACTGCACGCCCGTGTAAATCATTTCCGTTTGCCTGTTTTCCAGCCTGCTACAATTTGGTAGTCTTCAAGCCCAACGTAAACAAATTCTTGATAAAGCGTTCCTTAATAATCCAATTTACAAAATTTCCACTACTAACGATTACTATCATATTATCTCATTGACTACTGTGCACTCAATAACCATTATCCTCGTGTGACCTCCGGGCCTTGATAAGGCGTGATCCCTATGTAAACAAAAATGTAGCTAATCAACTGGACAGATTTGATGTGAAATTGAACTTTACCGATATATAATTTCGCAAAATGCAACTTGCATTAAAAGAAGTAAACCATCTTCTCTGCGTATCATTAATTATAATGCAGTAATCAGGTATCTGTCAGTTCCGCATATATATATATATATATATATATATATATATATATATATATATATATATATATATATATATATACATATATAAACAAATAGTTTTTGCGTTATTATTGGACATAATTCTACAGAAAATATCTAAAATTCAGTTATGTTTACTGCTAAACGTAATCATATCAAAAATACATATGCCCACTTTATATACATGCGGATCAATGCATGTAATTATGCCGAGATCTGCTTTGACATACATCTTTACATCTGCCTAAATAAAATGTATATAATTTTTCTATATAAACTTTAGAATTCTATTCTTAACATATTTTTTTGTGGTTTTCCATCAATCCCATATGGCTGCAAAAGTCACGCTGATGATATATCAACAAATAGCGAGCTATGTCACGTGATGACCGTTTTCTTTTCAAAAATGAAAACGCTGAATTTTATTTCAAGCAAGATCAATTCCTATTGGCAGTCGCGACGGACGTCTTATTATAGCAGTTCAGTTATGAATTTGTAATATTTCTTTTCTAGTTGCAAATGCAAATATTATATTTATTTCAGTTTTTAATCTTTATTTTTATTTCATTGTTTTATTAATTGTGTAAATGGTTTTCTAATGAAAAAATATGTCGATTCTATCTGGCAAGTTCATTTGAAATATGTATATTATTATTTTTATAATAGATTTTTCTTTTCCATAAATGTTTATATTTTTCAAGTTGATAGCATAACAGATTTGGCAATTGTATTCATTTTCAGTTAGTGAGAGGGGGATCTTTCACCATACTTTTCCCTAAACACGCCAAATGGAATTTTATTAAGTACAATACTTAATATTTTTCCATTGAGAGTAGACACTTCATTGTGGATGCGTTATCGGTAGCTCCCGGTACTCTCGCTTCTCTTTCTTTGTCACTCTGTCCTCGTATTTTAATGAGTGATTTTTCTGACAAAGGGTGAAGAAAAAGCTGTCGAAAAGCTGTCGCAAATTTTCTGTTTCTATGTCTATCCTTGTTGCCATGTCACTAGTAAGGGTGCTGGAGGTAAACGTTTTATCTGGGCTGACGTTATCCTCCTGATAGTAAAGGACCCGGACTTTGGATTAACCACTAAGGGGCTGTCCTATCAGCAGGTGCAAAGTACTGGGGCTGCTGTATTGTCTTTTGGTGAATGGATTCTGGACCATGCAGTAGCTTTTGGTAGGGCCTCTCGATGCCATATTAGTGGGTAATTGTTATGGCTTTACCTTTTCATGTGCTACAAAAAATATTTCTTCATTTATATTTCTCTCTTACTTTTCCTCTCTACCCTGCTTCAGGCATATCTGTCGACCTAGTCTACAATTCGCCAAACTCCATTAAAAGTTTCAATAAAAAATACACGATTAAACCCGAATCTCCAACTTATAACGTAGAACCCCCTACACCGCCTCTTTCTCGAACATCAGAGGTATTCGTTCTAACCTTTTAGAGGCTGAAACCCAATTACAGGAGACTAAACCAGACACATTCTTTCTAAGTGAAACTGGCATTGGACATACTATTTTCCTTGACGAATTTGTAATTAAAGGATACTCTAATTTAACTTCCAAATCTGACCAACAAGATCGCCATGGACATGGAATATGTGCCTATATTAAAGATGGCTTTCCATGTGGTAGAGACATCTCCAGAGAAGATACTAACTCAACCTCTATGTGCTTCCAGGTTGCACTTGCTCAAACTACTGCATTTATATTTGCTCTCTGTCGCCCCCACAACAGTGGAATTACTATCTTTAAAAGCATATCTGAGAAAATTTACAATATCCTATCTGCTTATCCTTCAACTAATAGTCATATCTGTGGAGACTTTAATGTTCACAATGTGGAATGGTTTACTCACTTAAACAAGACCGATGATGAGGGGAGTTTCTGTCATGATTTCTCTATTGCGTATGCCCTTACTCAGATTGTTCACGAACTCACCCGTGTGCCCGATACTGACGGTCAATATGCAAGTCTCCTAGACCTTTTTCTCACAACTTGCCCTGAACTATTTTCAGCTTCCGTTCTGTCTCCACCTGGAGCTTCCGACCACTCTGTCGTATCAGTTAAGATAAAAATGAAATGTAATAAATCCTCACATGTAACTCTCCATTGTACAGTATATCGATACTCTATGGATGACTGGGATAGCTTCCGTACATTTATATCAGATCTACCTCTGCGTTTCATGTTTAAAAATGGCATGTCCTCTATAGCATCAAACCTGACCGAATTGTTACTTTCATACCCTCGAAAAATTCCAGCAAAAAACCTAACAGCCAGCCATGGTATTCCAGAATGTGCTACTGCTATGGCGCACAGAAATCACTTTTTTCATTGCTTCCAACGTAATAGATGTACTGAGACTAAAGATGGTGTCAGGACTGCAAGCAACGACTGTAAAAAAGTTATAAAGAACGCCAGAGAGTTATATGCTCGGTCTGTTATGTCGAAAGTAGCTGAGCAGCGGCTTGGTTCCAACCAGTTTTGGCAAATAGCAAACAGAATCCTGAACAGAAGTGTATTCGCCATCCCAACAATCATCAATGGACATGAGGTAATCTCGTAGGTATCAGGCAAAGCCAAACTCTTTGCCAAGAACTTTGTAGCTAATTGTACACTTTGCGACCAACGCTATCAGCCTCAAATATTTCATCCTGTATCAGAAACCACGCTATGTGATATACTAATATCTGTACGTGATGTTGCAAAGCTAATTGAAAAACCTGCATTCCAGTAAAGCAACCGGCCCTGATGGTATTACCATTATAGTACTCAAAAGACTTCAATCAGAACTAGTGCCAATCCTTACAAAACTGTTTAAACGTTGTCTTAAGGAGAATTGCTCCCATCGCCCTGGAAAATCTCATCAGTATGCCCTGTATTTATGAATTCAGGTGATCGCTCATCCCCCTCTCAGTACAGGCCAATAAGTCTCCTTTGCGTTATGAGTAAGTTGATGGAATCTGTGTTTAATAGAGAGGTAATCAAACATCTCAGCAAAAATAATCTTCTTAGTAACGTGCGACATAGTTTCCGTTCTGCTAGATCAACAGCAGGTGTTCTTACAGTTATATCTCATAGGATTAGCGATCTCTCGACGGAGGCTTCTTTTCTAGGGCAATTTCTCTTGACATATCAAAGGCGTTTGATAGAGTAGGCATATAGGTTTACTTCACAAGATCTCCAGCTATTGTATAGCTGAACATGTCTTCTCAATTATTACATCATTTCTCTCTGATAGGTTCATAAGAGTAGTGGTTGATGGGCAGAAATCAGAAGCTCTCAGTATTAATGCTGAAGTTCCTCATGGGTCCACCTGGGCCCACCTCTCTTCCTGATCTACATTAATGATCTTCCATATCACATCCTTACATTATTCGTAGACATTTATGCTGATGACACTACTATCTATGGTAGCACATCTCAGACCGTAAACGACCAAGTTCGACCTAAGTAAGCAACACATACACATTTTCCAAAATATCCTACGTTTTCTACCCACAATATTTAAACGTAAATATTTTAATATTTACACCAACAAAAAAAAAACAGTCAAACACGGTGCTATACGCTCACAACTGCACCCACACATCTCCAACATAACATTTTATTAAAAATAAAGGTTATATACTTCTCCCTAATAATTCTTCTTAAAAAGGAAACCCGATGTAAACTTCTAAAACAATTCAGAATTATCTCAATATTGAACGTCAGCTTAACACCACCCATTACAAATGACATTTTACTTTAACTGTCATCGATAAAACAAGATATACTTAGATTTTATATAAACATCAATGTAACTATCGTACTAAAAATGCACAAGCACATATTTATGTGAAATGTCGACTTTACTTACTGCAACTTCTGATTGAATTACTATCCATAATTACATTAGAGTATGTTAGTTTTATGGAAAATTATCTTCACAAAATATGCTTTATCCTTTAAAGAAATATCCTGAGATACCCGAATTACGATTCCTGCATAGATGATAATGTTTACTAGCGGAACTCAGGGAAATTCCACGGTAGTTGAAAATTTACAAAAAAACACAAAAAAACACACACACACACACCAGTAAAAACATCTTCTCACATAATCAAACAATTACATTGAGGTTGGACTTTACTAAATCACGAAGGTTCTGATATCTCTACTGACAATTGTATCAATTTGATGAACTGTTCTGATCTTATCCTGATCTCGCAAAATCATAATTTTGTGGCAGTGCGGTAGCCCTCTTTTTCGAAATTCAATAACATAGCGCTAAATAAAAATTACCAGTACATGTCCGCCTTTAATGTTTTTCAAAAGTTCAGCAAGACATGCATGATACACATGTGATATTAAGTCAGGTCGATTGTATGTAAGTTCTGATGGCCTAAGACTTTTTTTTATTATTTAAGAACATCTTGGATTAAAATGTATGGAAGAAATACGTCTGGTTTTCCATATTTATAGAAAACTGCTTTATACTAATTGCTTTGTAATACTTTTAACATGTCATGTAAGTAGGTAATAATGTTTTCCCCTGAAATGCGTAGGATTAAAACCATTCTATGATTTTACTTCTTTTAACTTAACGTTTTAGAAGATAATGATATTTTTTATGTAAATGCGTTGGAATTTTTATTAATTTCAACATTACATGTAAGTAGGTGATAATGTTTCCCCCTGAAATGCGTAGATTAAAAATATCTCTAATCAAGTAAACGACTATATTTTTTTTTTTTTGCCATCGCGATAAAGGAGGAAATTTTTTCACCTGAAATATGAAGGTTTCAAAGATACGAGGGGTGTGCAATAATTAATGCCCCTGACCCACTTCCCATAGGAGTAGACCAACTAAACTTGGCACAGTTATAATTCTTACTCTACAAAAGAAACCCCCAGAGTTATGCATTTCTCCTATCGTTTGATGCAACTCTTGAGGCCGTTTTTGTAGAACACACCCGGATGGTCCTCCAACCACGACGTGAATTCAGAAATCAAGGCTGCATCATCTGGGAAACGCTTTCCTTTCAACACAACTTCATGGCTGGGAAAAGGTGAAAGTCAGAGGGTGCAAGGTAAGCAGAGTAGGGAGAATAGGGAAGAATTTCATAATCACACGCCCGTGATTCTGATCTGGCGATATGCGAGTTGTGGACACGTGCGTTGTTCTGCAGGAGGAGGGTACCTTTGCTGATCTTGCCCTGCCTATTTATTTTGATAGCTTCCCTTAATTTCCTCAAAAGTAAAGCATAATAGGCTCCTGTAATTGTAGGACCCTTTGCCAGGAAATATGTCGTCACTACTCCGTCCTGGTCCCAGAAGACTGTGAGCATGACCTTGCAAGCGAAGGGCTACATCCTTGCCTTCCTTGGTGGTGTTGAGTCCAAGTGCGTCCACTGCATTGACTGGTCTTTGGTCTCGGATCATAGTAAATGACCCAGGTTTCATTCTGTGTAATCAGTCTTGTGAAAAACTTTGACTCATCTTCTTGGCACATCTCCAAATTTATCCTCGAGCACTCGACGCGTTCTCGCTTCTAGAATGGTGTGGGCAACCTGGGAATCCATCCGGCAGACACCTTATGCATATGCAAATGGTAATGAATGATAGTTTCCGCTGACCCTGTACTAATCTTGACATCTTGGGCTATTTGACGAATAGTAATGCGCCGATCTTCCAAAATGACAGCCTCAACTTGACGGACAAATGCCTCATCAATGGCAGAAGCGGGGCGAACATGTCTGGGAGCTGTTTCCACATACCTCCGGTAATTTTTGAATTCACAATTCCAGCGTTTTACAAGGTCATATGATGGGGCATTATCATCATAGGTTTCTTTCATTTCATCAAAAGTCTCCTGTGAGGTGCGTCCTTTCAAATACAAAAACCGGATCACTGCTCGACATTCAACAGGCTCCATTTCACATCTGACTCAGTTCAAACACCTGTAAAACAGAAAACACAATTAGTTCAGAGCTGTAATTTGCTACATAACCCGTAGAAATATAAATGATTGCACATGCAAAATTTCAGCTAAATCAGACGACTAGAAGTGGATAAGGGTCATTACTTATTGCACACCCCTCGTATTTAATCAACAAAAGCACGATATGATTGTAAATATTTTGACACGACACTTTAATCATTAATAAAGTTTTCAGCTGAAATGCTTTGGAATCTTTACTAACTTCACCATAACATGTAATAATTTATATCAGTTCGTAAATAGTTAAACATAAAATATATTATAGGAAGTAAATATTTATTACGAGTTCATAATTAAGACCATACAATGAACGACGGGCGTTTAGGCAATCACCTCTAAATTCCACAATTTACTCTTTTTTTCACGTTAATCTCTTCGAGTAGCAATAGTTTTCTCGGTGATGTTCACAAATTACATCTTTAATTTAGTAGCACGTTATGATTGAAAACTGATAACCAAGGATTAAATTACTATCCCCCCTTTTTTTAATCTGAATGTTAAGTTTGTAATCGATGAGATTAACATTAAAAAAAGAAAAAGAAAATGTAAATTAGTGAATTTAAAGCTTGAGTTCAATTTCCTAAGCCCAATAAACATATATAAATTTTATTTTAATGTTCATTTATCAGACTGGATATTAGGCAAGAAAAAACTCTCGATCGCTCTATCACATAAAAGAAACATACTTTCCTAATCACCATTATGATACTATTCCAACAAACGACCCTGGTGTCTAACTCTGCCCTTGTGGGGAGGGAAAGTAAATAATAACAATATATAAACAATGATATCGGTATTTCAGAAGTTAACACTTTTAAATCAGCAGAACTTACAGGTGTTTCTTTTAAAGAATAAACACTTTTTATATTTTTTATTTTAAACAATATAAAAATAACTTTTTATAATTTTAAACGGTAAACTTTTACTTGGTTTCAATCTTTATCTTTTCTTGTAAAATGGTGCATTCAAAGGTCTTAGGGTATTCTGAAAACGAATATCACATTTAAAGTTTCCGCAAATAAAATTGTACTGGACTTTAAACAATATAATTCATGTTAAAAATGGTGGCAATAGTTGTACACAAAAAGAAAATGCGCGTCTGTGCGTACAGCTATGGCCAGCACTTTATATAGAAGAAATGATATTCTTTAATATCCGAAACACTACTATATTTAAATGCGATATTCATTTTCTGTATATACGAAAACCTATTGAGCAAGAGTGTAGTATCTGTTTTGATACTACACTTCACCTCTTCTTACCTCGATCACTGAAGGAGAAATACTTCTAAACAGAGGCATTTTTATCGTATCCAGAATGCCTCTTTTGGGGGAGCTTGATTCTTCGATATTAAAAACTGATCTTTTAGCTTACTTTGCCCTGGCGATGAGACAAACAAATGGGAACATAACGGTGATTGGGAAATTTGGTTCCTTTTATGTGATATAGGATGTAAACTCGCCCTCTAAAAATATTAGTTTTAAAATCAACATTTTTTTTTTACTTCAGAAATCAAGTAAAACATGGAATGTTTACTTGATTTAATAATTCGAAATAAGAAAAAGATGTTTGTTTGGATTTTTTAATAAAAAAAAAAACATCTATTTTTTTTGTGTCGTGTAAATAATTCGAAATAAAAAGATGATAGATATTCATCCACGTTACCGCATTGAATTAGGTATTAGGAAAGCCATTCTTAATATCAGAGTGATTGATATTTTGTAATTTTACCAAACAATTTAATTTATCTTTTGAAGTATTTAAGCTGTGAAATTATGTGAATTAATCAGCGTCTGGCTTTTTAATAAGAACGGGGAAAACATGTTTACTTCGTCAGTATAAAGACATTTTGAAATATTTCAACTGCCAATTTCTGGTTATAATTAAAGTCAAGCATTATAGTTCATTGCCAAAACTCTTATAAAAAAATAAATAAATAATACAAATTACAGATGAAATCTTTAAATATACAAATGCATAAAAAAAGAACTCGTAAATACTATTAAAAGTAGCGGTAGCATATTCATGTTTATTCATTTTTCTTTTATTTAAAAGCAATACATTCAAATTTTAAAAACAATCTATTTTGTTCAGTTAATATTTAGACAATACAATCCCCATCTAAACAATTTTAGTTTTAGTTTTATACATTCTTTTGAAGAAACGTTAATATAAACGCCATTTAAACCGACCAGCATATTTTTTTTTATCATTAGTAAACAAGATTCTATTAGCAACTCAGAGTGTAGGTAGGGCTTTTATCATCCAATCAGAATATGATAAAGGTCGTAGTTGCCAGCGTATTAATATAATAGATGATATCACTAAAGAATTGTTTGATCGTTTATTCTGATGATGAGTTCAAGTTAGAGCAATATCTAATTTTTGAGTGTATAACAACTCAGTGCTAATATATGAATATGATTTGCAATAAGTTTTTGTCTGTCCATTGTAATTTGACTTTTTAAAAATAAAATTGTTAATTTTACTACGATTCAGTATGTAATTTTAAGGTTTAATTCCCTTGTTAAGGTCAATCTTGGTATTTTTAAATCATCCAGATATTCAATTATGTTTCGAATAAGGATGATTTTTTATCCATAGAGTCACGCAGCTAAGATTTGCTATTTTTCTTTTGTTTCCTGAGGAGTTTATTCGGAGTTCAGATTGTGAGATTGTAAAATTCAGTATGAAATTAATTTTTCGCAGCGTTTAGAAAATTGAATAATAGATTTATGAAGAAAATATATAAGGGTAGATTAATTTACTGATATAAGATTCCTTAGACTGTATAGGGTTTTTTATGTTTACGGAAGAGATCATGCCTTGTTGAAGATATCAGTTAGTTTATATAAGGGAACTTAGAAGAAAACTTATAAATTATAATAAAGTATACATATTGATATTTTATTACGTACAGGGTGGAATAATATAATTGCCGCCCTAGAATGGACGACAGGATTCCGTTTCCGTTTCATGAATAACTGGTTTTCTTTCTTGTTTCAAAATATATACTTGTTGGCAAGTTGTGTAGACATCTCCAGGGGCATAGGAACCTTCTATCATATTTTCAAGGAGCGAGATCAGAGAGGGACAGCTGTAGACTCATGCTCTCTACCGATCCAAGAACAGAACCTTTGCTATTTGCTTTGAGAACATCACCAACATGATCTTTAACAACACCAAAGCCAACCTTATCACCGCCATTTGTGGTGTATTGGCCGATCCCCTGCCAGAACTCGAAGAAAAGCCATACTCCCAGTTATGGACTAGTACCAGGACGGTGATTGAGGTTTAAGACGACTACATTGAATAGATGTCAGCTCTACTGCAAAATTAATTTTCTTGAATGGATTGTTACAAAAAAAAGTTTTTACATAAATCTGAGGTGTTTTTTTTTTCTTTAGTATACCCTTTTTATCTGCCCACCTTGTACTAGCAATGGGACCCAGCATTTTCTGAAATTTAATGAGGATAACCGGATGTCTGATCCTCCCATACTTTCCTTGTCATCGAAATCGGCGAAATTTTAAATCGATAGAATGATTGTCTTCTCTAGTTTGAGTCCCCTTCTTCTACAGTTCCTGGGAGAAAGCTTCAAATACCTTTCGCCAGTAACAGACCACTCTGCATTGCAGTGTGGCAAATTTAATGTTGATTTAATCAAATTATCTATAAAGAGCGGCTTTAGCTAAAATGTTAAATGTAAAACATAAAATAAAATATCATGGTTCAATTGTACTCTAAACAAAATCATTAATTTCGAACGCGCTTCTGTTGTTTTTTTTGGGGGGGGCGGAATTATTTTACATAATAACTTGAATTAAAGAAGAGTAAGGTAGTCACGACACCAGAGTTGATTGATTGACCAAATAAAGAATTTCATGGATAATGACCATCTATAGAGACCGAAAATTCTTAGTTTGAAGTCAGTGTGGGAACTTTACACACAATGATTCGTTTGAAAGAAGAAATGCAGAATATTTGCGCGAACCAGTTCAGAACTTTAGCCTTGTCACAGACTATTTGTCTAATATGGATATTTAAACGGTTCCTCGCCTTCTTTGCTCCGTGTGACATTTAGTTTTACCCTAAGCTCAAGGAAATCGTTAAAGGTTGTCGTTATGAGAGAATTGTGAAGATAAAAGAGGCTGTGACGAGGGATAATGACGTGCTCACACAAAAGGACTTCTAATACGCCTTCCAGACTTGTTGGAATGGTACAAGTGCATTGCAATGGGAGGAGATTACTTCGAAAGTGTCTAACGTTTTATTTGCGAACTATCAATAAAAGTACCCATGAGAAAATACCTGGGAACTTATTGAAGCCATATTGTACATCACAAACGGTGAAACCCAGAATGAACTGCTTTCATAAATATTGAATATGAAAGTTCCAAGGAATCTATGATCAGAGGCATAAGTAGCGGTCATTTTACTGATAGGATTTGTAAGACATGCAGATTGGATAAATTTCTGAGTACATCCCAAAAATTAGCGTCACTATTATCTATCTACAATAATGGTGAATCATGATATAGATCGGTGATCGAGACCAATTCAACACCACGGACCGGATCGTGTAAATATTACGGACAGAGAGCCGGGCGATGGTAATTCATGAAAAATTAAAGAAAATTACATATAAAGACCACTGTCAACCTCAATCTTAAAATGATAATGAAAATTTATATTGGGAAATCAGAAAAAAACTAACAAATCTTGTTTACCGAAACGTCAAAATATTTCAAAGTGAAATAACTCAACTGAAAAGAAAATGATGAATTATGTTTGAAGGTGTTATTGAAAGTTTTGCCACAAACGGACTACACACACGCAAACAAAATTTAAAACATATAATAATAAATACTAGTACAATACTTACGAACCATATATAAATACACATATGCACGAGCGGCAAAAAGAAAGTCCGCACTTTTTATTATTTCCAAAACTGCAAATGTAAGAAAAATGTAATATAATTGTTAAACAAACTATACTTAATTTGATTGACCTTTTATTCTTCTTCTATAATTTTACCTGTTAATATCTGAATTTTAATTGAACTATTTTAGTGTTCACGTCAATTTTAAAATATGACTTTAAATTGAGGAGGCCAAAAAAAAGTCAGCACAATGGAAAATTGTTATTTAACTGTAATTTAGGACATTTATGCAACACATATACAACAGAAACACAATGAACTAGTTAATATTTGGACAGCATGTAATATTTTGTGAATTCCTTGAATTAGACTGCAGCAATAGCAGTGTCAGAAATAGCGAATAATTCCACCCCATCTTTCCAAGCTTATAACTCCTCGAAAAATGCAATTAAAGCCCTAATTTTTTTTCAATTAAAGGAGCAAGGACCAAGATTTAATTAAAAAAAATAAAAAAAAAAGTGTTTTTTTTTTTAAAAGGTTTTAAACTTCGGACTTTACAGGTAAATTTCTAAAAAACAGTATATTTTTTTTGTTTTAAATTTGAATATATTATGTATTGACCTTTTCTCTTTAATTTGTGAGTAAATAATTATGTACTTATCGGGGTCTAAATTAATTATTATTAGACATTTACGAAATGGGAGGCGTGAATTATTCAACCCCCTGTCTTTCCAAGCTTATAACTCCTCGAAAAATGTAATTCAAGCCCTAATTTTTTTTTTAATTAAAGAAGCAAGGACCAAAGTTCCATTAAAAAAAAGAAAAAGCAAAAACAAATAACGTGGTTTAAAAAAAAAGGTTTTAAACTTCAAACTTTACAGGTAAAATTCTAAAAGAACACTATTTTGTTTTAATTTGAATATATTATGTATTGACCTTTTCTCTTCAATTTGTGAGTAAATTAATGATTTACTTTCGGGTGACTAAATTAATTATTTACTTTTTAATAGACACTTAAACATTGGGATGGGGGGGTTCGTGAATTTAAAAAAAAAACGTTTGTCTAAAATATTATATTCAATTTATTGGAAAGAACATAAAATTTCACATTGACCCTGAAAATATCGTAAAAATAGAATCAATAGAAAAATTTTGATAGATTTTTAAAGTTTAAAAATTGAAAAATATTGAGTTCGGAAAATTCATTACTGTTTAAAAAAAATATATTTCTATTACTTTTAAAACAACTGTAATAGTTTATTTTGGAAGTATAATCCATAAAGAAAATAAATAACCCACTTTTAACTGAGAAATTCCGAGATTTTTATATTGTATTCGCAGTTTCCTGTTAGGGGTGTCAAAAATTCCTACAAAAATTCTGATACTGCTACTGCAGCAATACTCCGGGTTAAGGCCATCCCACTTTTCTTTTATTTTTGTTCAATGTTCTTCCAAATTTCAAATTTTATCATTGCGTAGCCGTTGCTTGATGTAATGCCATATGTTTTATATATGCCTGAGGTGTTCCATGGACATCTTTACATTGTAAGCTGTTTGATTTCGAGCATTATCCTGCATGAAGATGGGATTTTTATCAAAATTCCGACCAAAATAGGGTGGAAAATGCTACGCCAACATATTAATGTAATTGGTCGAATACATTCGACCTTGTTAGCGAACTATAGGTCCTGGACCATCGTTACTAATAATACCCCACACCAAAATTGAACCTCCACCACGTTGCAGCGTTGAAACTGAGCACCTACGATTAAATTTTTCTTCTTTCCTCCGACGGGCGTACTGCCTATAATCACTGCTTTGCCTATTGAACTTGCATTCGTCGCTAAAAAGCACTTTTGACCAATATAAAGAGTCACGATCTTCATTGCATCTGACGAAGTCCAGACGGCGCTTTCTGTTCTGTACAGAAAGCATTATCTTGCCTCTATCCTCGCAATTAAATTGCTTTAATCTGTATCATTGCCAATTAAATTCCTTTAATCTGTTCATAACAGTAGAAATAGAGCCGTTTAAAATCTGTTTCTTAGGCTGCGGATCTTGATAGCATTGTCTTCCCTGTTAGAAGTAACTGTAGTACGACGAGATTTAAGGGCATCACGAACACTGCCAGTGTTTTGGTGCTTTTGCACAGTTTTCGTCCCGTTTTCTTATCACATTTGAATCTGCGGGCGATTTCCCGATTGGATAAACAATAGGTTGAGATTAATGAGTTGCTGACGATCACTAAGAGAAAGTCGTGGCATATGGACTAAATGTTACGTTGTATAACCTGGAATAACAAGACTTACGATTAGAGATGCTTTGTTGCCTGTTGGTGGATATTTTAAACTGATTTAGGGCGTTAATTTAAACTGGTTTTAAGCGAATTTGTTGCTGCGGACTTTTTGCCTCCTCAATTTGTAGTTATTGTTTTTTACATTGACGTGAACACTAGAATATTTCAATGGAAAGTCTGATATGAACAGGTAAAATTATAGGGAAATAATAGGCGAATCAAATGAGGTATAGGTGACAGTGGCATTACATTTTGCTTAAATTTGCAGTTTTTGAAAAAAATTACAAGTGCGAACTTTCTTTTTGCCGGCACTGTACGTACGTACCCATTCGATATCACCAACGTATTTATGTAACGTGTATGTTTAAGCTCTCATATATAACTTTAGTTTGATATGGGCTACCTCGCGTTTGAGTTTATCGCTGACCGTTTTAGTTCATTCTACTTTTTCGCTTCTGCCATCTCTTAATGTAGTCAAGGAGCATAAGAAAAATGTATCTACTATTTGATATTAAACGGACGAAAAACCTCTCACAAAATATAACTGGCAAATAGTCTAATATTTTGGTGCAGGTGTGTAACAACCCAATGGAATCTAAAATACAACAAATTCCAGTTTGGGTCGACGATTCAATTAATTTGAGAATTGTTGAAGCGCCTGCATATTAAAATTTAATTACAAGTGTTGAATACGAATAAAATTATTTATATTAACAAACAATGAATATAGTAGTCACAAATATGACTTATTAAATTGCGAACATTGTTGAAATGTTTTTTTTTATAAATACAGAACGAAGGTGTTTATCTATCATGGACACAGAGTAATTGGGAAATCTGGTGATTTTCATCTGTTGAGAGTTTATGAAGATATGTTTTATTTGTTGATGCTAAAGGCAACATATCATAGAGATCGTTATCAAAAGTATTGTTCTCAAATTGTTTTTACGTTGCTTTGAATTTGAGAATAGTTAAACACATCAATAAGTACTTGCACACAAAGATGGCATCTTTTTGTGCCTGTCGCTTATTTGAAATAATTATGATTCTTATATATATATATATATATATATATATATATATATATATAGTTCTCCCGCTCGACCACAGAAGCGACGCCCGCAAATATATATATATATATATGTATATATATATATATTTATATATGTATACACACACATATATAGACACACACACATATATATATACATATATATATATATATATGTATATATATATATATATATATATATATATATATATATATTTGCGGGCGTCGCTTCTGTGGTAGAGCGGGGGAACTGCCGACTGTCAACACGACCGTTCTAGGTTCCTTGGCTTGGGAGAGATGCTAGTCTAGCGGCACTGATGAGTTGTGATACAACGAAACAGGAGTGTATGTCGATGACTACAAATATATATGTGCATGTGTGTATATGTATGTATATTCATATGCGTGTGTGTATATATACATATATATATATATATATATATATATATTGCGTACAATACAATAAAAACTGCCTTTGAGAGTATATTTCAACCTTTAATAGATTACAACATTGCATTTTTGCCGATTTAATTGAACCTATATTCCGATACTTTATCTACTTCTACACTAAATTTTGCAGCAAAAAAAATTGTAATCATGTTTTTGAAGACGGAAGTCAGTAAACCGTTATAGTTGTTCCTCTCGCAAATCAATGACTACATTCCTAACTTGCTCCCAATCATGTGTTTTACCATGCATATAATGACGGGAAATGATCATAATATATTTGTTTCAGCTAATGCTTTCGCAACACAATTTTCATTTTAAAAAACCAACAATATAATTATACATCTCATTTCTTAGTTGAGAGTTACATTGAAATGATACATTTAAATTATTCAAAAGAGTTGCTATTATCACAATGAGCCAATCATAATCTCGAAAAGATGAACAAAACACATGTTTACTGTCGAGTAAGATTCTCCTTATGTAAGAGTAGCGCTTCTTTTAACATCTAGCTCGACTAAACTAAAAATACTACAATAAGTTTTTAGGTTTTTAATGACGACATTTTGGAACATGTTTAAATAAAAGTACTTGACACCCCATATCTCATGATGTATAATGCAATGGATTTTATAAAATTTTCAGCTATTCCATGGATTTCCATATTTTTCTACTAGTATAACAAAACTTGTTTATTGCCTAGAATTGCGGGCGCATCATGACTTGTGATATTAATGCGCTTCAAGAAATCAGATTTCATTTTTGTCATCATTATTAATAAAGCTTCAAAAACATCTGCTCCGTTTATTCTCCCTTCATGAGTATTGACGGAATTCATTTTTTTAATGACAATTAATACACATTCCGCGCAAAAATACAGCAAGATATGTAGTGTCACTCGAGTATCGCCTGTAATGAAACATATTGCAATTCCCTGCAGGTGTACATTATTTGATTTGAAACATTTGTTGACATTTCTTCAATGCGCCGCGTGAGCACTCTAGGGTAACGTCTGATACCTTCATATGAATAATGTTGAAAAAACAATTAAAATAATTAACATCTGTAAATGTTTTCATTTTTCCAGCGATCCATTTATAAACTTCATAAATTGCAATTGTATTTGCCATATATTCGCCTTTTTCTCTATTCAAACGAATATTGTTTTTTCACGTTGATACTTCAACCTCTTGACTTTATATTTTGTTGATTATTATAGCATAGATTGGCACTGGTAAGCGACAGGTGTCCGCTTTTGGAGAAATGAAAAGAAAAGCCGACTAACACGACATTCTACCTTTTAAGCCGTTACCGTTTAATCTCTGTTGACGGTCGCTCAGGTAAAAGTGTGCACTTTGTTTTACACGGTGGTCACCACTTATAAAGGCCCGGAAGCCACTCAGGGATAAGGTTCATTGCAAGTACAGTACGTTAGTGTGGATATTTGATGAAGTGTTTACTTAAGGGGCGGTTTATTAGGAATTTGTTAACGTTGGACTTGAAGACATCCAAGTTGTAGTCAGGTTGAAGGAAGGCAGACGGAACAGAGTACTCCTTTTATATTTTAGTTTTATGTAGTTTTTCATCAGTTACGCAATAATGAAGCAATTAGGTTTTGATTCTCGGATTTTGTGTTCATAGTATTAAGAATTGGTTGGGTGGATCAGAGGAAGATAGCAGAATCATATTGTTGAATCCGAAACCCTCATCTTTTATATAAAAAATAAGGCCAGTTGTAATCGAACTCACAGGCCGGTCATAATGACATCGAGAGCCGGATGAGGCTAATAGGTTGCCGACCCTGGATATAGAAGTCCATTATATGCAGTAGATTATTTTGTTGTTATTCGAATACCAGAGATGAGTATTACCTACACCAACAATTGTAATTTTCTGAAATAACATTTGGTGTTTTGAATTTATTATATTAACTGTCTTAATCACGTTATTTCAGATTAGTAAACTGTCATTACTTAACTAAATATATGTCACAAAAAAATAAAATTGTATCATTAAAATAGTACTTAAATGTTAGTTATTTCCTAAAATTTTATTCAAATTCATGCGATATTCATGAACTCATGATTTATATTTTTTTATCAACGACTTCTCACTGTCCGTCGCTTACTACGGGCCACATAAATGTTGTTTTAGGGCAAAAATACAATGTCTAATCAGGGAAACTTTATTTCTTATTATATACTACTGTCCAATACTAATAAAGCAAATCACATCTTAGGTGCTAATCCTCAAATAAATGAATTATTTACGGGCATATCCACCATTTTGTGAAATAACTTTAAACACAATTTTGTCCGTTGAGAAATAAATTGTTTATCTGAAAAGGAGGTATGATATCAACTATTTTTATCCACAGGAAATCCTTTGAAGTAAATTGTTTCCCTCCCTCAGGAACACATATTTTCAATATTGACCAAAGATTTACAATGTAGTTAAAACCTGGAGAACACGGTGGCCAGGTCATGATGATTTCTCGACCGAGGGGTATCGATTCAAGGAAGGCTGCGGCGTGAATATGATAGGGCATCTAGCCATGGCGACAAATGGTTATCCAAAAAGGCACAGTACGCATTGCTGGCAAGCTTTATGCCTTCTAGAACTCGGAATGGGATAACCAACTCATCCTCAATGATTTCCGGCCAAAAAATGATGCATCCAAATTCTTGTTGTCGATGAACTTTGTAAGGGGTCAGAGTTCCGTTCGGGTTCCAAACTTTTGCCATCCATCCGGGCCGTCAGGAGTAGCATGGGGCTTTATCCGCAAATAAAACATGTTGGAAATCTATTTTCATGTAATTGTGTGCCGACACCATTTGTTTTTCCCTATGTTGTTTGCTAAATGCAGCTTTTGAAAGAGATCTTGTTCCTTACCATCTCATTCAACGCGTTGCATCGGGCCTGCCTGGATCTGTGAGCGATTTCAGCTCTTGCAAAAATTGAAGCACTAGTGCTGTTGTGGTTTCGCTTGACTGCTATACGAATCTTCCGAATATCATTGGTTGAAAGGTTTCTCCTGGTGCCCTTATCCTCTCTGGATTTGATTTTAGTGTTGTTCACAAGTGAAACCAATGTTCTTGGATACCTTTCCAGCTCTTTTTCTATATCTTTGATAGACAATCGTTCTGGAAATCCAGCAAAAGTCCTTTGCTTTTCGATAACTTTCGCTCGTCCGTTTTTGCATTGTGAAAAATCTGCAATAAAGTGAAGGACAGTACAATAAATAAAATGCAATAACTTCATAAATATGACATGCAACTGGATACTATTTTGGGAAAGAACTGACCTTAAAACAGTCCTTTGATTATATTTTTATAGCGTCTAATTAGTAAAATATTGATATTATACTAATCTACAATAAGGAGATTGACACATTTATTTCATTCGCTAATAGTTTACTTATTTTTTCTACATGAAACCGTTCGTCTTCTTATCTCCTTGTGCTATTCGACCATTGTTATTTACTCAAGGCATATAAGATGGGCAGATTATGATCTGGCCGCCATCATCACGTAAAATTGTTTGCAAAACTTTTGAGATACTATCAAATTAAACGTTTAGGCTGATCGAAACAAATACCTGTTATAAACCCCACATGAAGTCGTCATATAATGCAATAATTGACCTTCGGTATCTCATTATTTTGGAGTTGACACGTTCGATAAAAACAAAAATGTAGGATTTAATTTCGGTTTATTGTGAGTAAATCGTGAAGATATTTAGTAAAACATCTGCATCATTGCAATAATCCTCTAAGTAAACTATAAATTGATCCTTATTATTTTTGATTACTGCTTATTGTTCCAACGCAAGTAAATATTAATCTACGTTTATCCCGAAGCTTTTGCCACAGAACAATCATAATTGCATGACATGATACTAATGTCCATAAATACATGCATTCAAATTAAATATACTGGCGATCGTAGTTTCAGTTAAAGATAAAATCAGAGAATTCTGAATAAATTTTACTTGGAAATATCACATAGTTATATGGATTCACTACTTCAAAAGACAATTCTTACTTATATTCGTCTGTACGTGAGTGAGTAAATTATATCCTGATAAACAATAATTGTTAAACTATATGTAAGTTTATATAAAACCATTGTAGAGATGAAATGCCTGATGGATTAGGATCAAACTGGAAAATATAAGAACGCAATACCAACTGTTTTAAACTGGTCCAATGCATCTCAAATCCAGTGGCATAAAACAAGCAGGCAATTAATTTACTATTAACATAACCACTTTTACATGCATCACTTGAATATTTAGATGAATAAGAAAAATATGCTAAAGAAAAATGAAAGATTCGAGGCAACAATAAACCATTTCTCTATTAAGAACAATAGTATAGCATTACTCTATGATCAGAAATCTAAATAAATATATTGCATATATTTTTATTCATTTCGTAATTATGCGTATAATGCTTACATTTTGATTTGGAAAAGCCACGTTATTTATCTCTGCCTTTCTAACTATAAATGTGCTCTCTCCTATATCTTATTTTCTGTATATATATATATATATATATATATATATATATATATATATATATATATACATATATATATAGTTAGTTATAAAATATATATGGCGATTAAGCTACACTGAATATTCCGCGTTTCATCCACTCTAGGATTCTTCAGGCTTATCCTAGAGTGGATGAAACGCGGAATATTCAGTGTAGCTTAATCGCCATATATATTTTATAACTAACTAACTAGCTCTACCTACGAATTGAACACTTTTGAAGTAAATACGTAAAGTTTACGCATAAATTTATACTTTCGTATATTAATTTTATGTGAGTAAATGAAGTATATATATATATATTTATATATATAGTAAGTTATAAATATATATGTATGAGTTATATATATATATATATATATATACGCACTGTTGAAGTAACTACTTAAAGTTGACGCATAAAGATATACTTTCGTATCTTAATTGATGTGATTACATGATTGGTTGGTTGTTTTTTGTTTTACGGCATATCAACCCTTTCCAGGTCATTTAATCCCGAATCCAGTTATTTTGAAGAATTTTTTTTTAATAGAATATATTTGGTTTTTTCCAAGTCAGTTTTTATTTAACCCATATATGGGACCCTAACATTTACTACCACTCCGGGTCAGAGTAAACCTAGGAGCAATATCAATTAAGTGGTGCCTCCACACTCCCCAAAGCCCGCAAGCTGGCACCTCACCGTTTAAGGTCATATCCAGCACCGTGATTAAATGAAGTAATCATTATATATATATATATATATATATATATATATATATATATATATATGCGTTTGTGTGTGTGTATGATTATTACTTGCTGTTCCCTGACGGCAAGGTTTCCGTACGAAAACTTGTAGTATTCATCATCGTTTAATTACACCATGCATTTTTTTTGAGTTGCAACGTTTAATTCCTGAGCGATGCACAGTTTTCTTGGTAAAAGTGGTAGTGATTTTTATTCACTTTTATTTTATGTCCTTCCGTTAACAAGAGCAAAACAATAACAAATCTACAGAGATATAAAATTAATAAATGGGTGTCGTCATAATTTATAATGAAGACTATGCTCAAGTACGAGAGACATTCTAAAAGAAATGTTTCTCCACTTTTAACTTCGCCTGAATGGATTAGATAAGATAGCAAATTGCATTATTATAGTGACTGATCTTATGCATTAATGATCTTAAATGCTGTCTTTCCGTTGTAGATATTGACAGTAGGAACCTCTAAGCAACCACCCTATATGTATGGCCGTACATCAGAAGCAGAGATGCGTCATTGAATCTCTGGAAAATGTGCACTAAAATGGTGCCGATTATGTACAAAAATAGACTCTACTGCATAAAACATGTATCGTTTTAATTGTACAACTTCCATTTTCGTAGCTATTATACTTTACAGGTGGAAACAAAAATATAGTGGGCTTTAATATTTTAATCACTGAGAAAGTGCGCTCTGAACAACTATGCAGAGTCATTGTTCATCATAGGAAATGTCCCTTACGAATTGTGATGATTATATATAAAAAATATATAGAGAGCATAATTTTTTTTTTCAGTAACAGCGTCTTACGTTAAAATGAAACAGCCCCTTGTGGCAAGTGAACGTATTATTTCCTGATCGTTCTCGTTCAATTTACACTGCCAGTATCCTGACTTCAAATCTAACTTTGAGAAATATTTAGCCGACCCAATCGAGGCTAAAATATCATCAATTACTGAAAACGCTCTGGAATACTTCTTTGTTATTTTGTTTAACGCCCAAAAATCTACAGATAACATTTTAGTTCCGTCTTTATTTCTACTAAGACTATCAGAAAACTCCACGGGCTATTTGATATTTCGATTACTCAAGCCTGCATCTATTCCTCTATTGCTGACTTTACTTCATTCTCTGCTCATACGGTGTCCGGTAGGGCATTTCCGTATGGGTTCATGCGTTCCAGCATAAATACGCATCTCTACCGTATCGGTACTGCCCAAGTTTTTATCTTCTGTAACGAACAAGTCCTTGTTCCGCTTTATCACCCTATTGATCTCTAACTTGAATTCCTCGGGCACTTTTATCCCTTTCAAGTTTCTTTCAGAGATCTTATAATTTTGTCTTTTTGGCATGGTAATCCCCATTATTTTACAAGCCGCTCTACAACTAGCTATTTTACAACCTCTTCTTAAGGTAACCGTCCAATTGTTATTCATAATTAAAAGAAGGTACTTTTTCACCCCTTTAATTTTTACTACGGTATTTACTACTGAAATACCACTAAGATCACTAAGAAATATTCTCTCTATATGCTTTACCTCATGCTTAGTCCCTGACCGTTTTAAATACCGACACGAACCGTGCACATATGCAAGTTCTGGATTCTTAATGTTATTTTTCCCTAGCCTTACTATTGCTGAGATAGGAGCATCTTCATCTAACGCTACGTGTTCATGACCTATTTTTATCGCACCTAAGTCAAAGTACATTCTCACCCCATTTTGCCTACGCCGGCCCCGGCCTAGTATTATATTCCTATTGAAATTTTTCGCAACAAAGAAATCATGGTTGGTGAACTGACTTCCTATCCTTATCCTTAATCGGGCGATACCTTCCACAATAAATGGGGGCCCATTAGCTGCCCTTAAATTAATTGTTTTAGAATGTAGCTTAGGTCTCTGCATAAGTGTTTTAAAAACGCTACTTTTATAACAGAAACCTCTGTGGTTGTATCCACTAAAGTCATAAGTTTGTTTCTATATATACTAATAGAAACGGAATTCGCAGCGCCCATGTTACCGATTACATGTGTCGGTATGCCTTCGTTCCGTCTGTCGGACGTTGTACGAATGGTGCGCCTCCGTTTCCCTTACTGCGATGTCTACAACCTCTCCACATATGGCCCATCTTGCCACAATGAAAACACCTTATAACCTGTCTAGTTTTTCCCTTTTCTTTAGATTATTATACTGGACCCCTATTCTCTAATCGATTCCCTTTTTTCCTTCTATCATCTTGTTTTGGGAAATTTGCTGGACCTACGGCTTCGACTTAAATCTGCCGTCTCATATGGGTTCATCTTCGTATTCATGGCTTGCGTTAAGCCGAATCTTCCATCTCACTTCTTCTAAGGCATTCTCCTAAGCTGTGTGGAGATGTGAAGCTTCCTCATTAGTCATTTTTACCCCTTTATCTCTGTGGCCGTCAATAAAAATATCCTAGAATATGTTATTTAACTAATGCATCACCCGTATCTATCGCACTATATGCTCCACCTGTTAGTCGCACAATTCTCTGCATATAGCCTTAAATCGTTTCTTGTCCACTCTGTCTTACATTCGCTAATTCTACTATATATTTGTTGTGATTTGCGACCATCGCATAATAGTCTTCTAAGACCCTTTTCAATTCTAACCAAGTTAAACCTTCATTATTTGATATTAATCAATTTATGTATAGTCCGACCGGGCTCTAGTGGCCAATAGTGCTGTCTGGCATTTTTCTTCCTCCATGGCGTCGACTATTCTAAAATATTTTTCTATATCCTCTAACAACACCCTACATCCACCGTCTCGTCTATTTTCTAAAGTTCTTATATTCTTTAGAAGGGGCTCACCTCGTAAAGTTTTGGAGATGTCTCAACCGTATTTCTTAGCTGCATTGTTGAATCCTATACGAAATTCGAAAAATCCTGTACGAAATTCGAAAAAACTTGCCGTTCCATCTTTTCACAACTCTTAACAACAAGAAAGTAACAAAAAATCAGCAACAAGGTAATAAGTAAAAGCGAAAGTTCGATAAAATTTTGATTAATTTTGTAAAACAATCATATTATATATATATATATATATATATATATATATATATATTATAAAGCCCCCCTCTTTGGGTTGAGCACTATCGTAAATAATCTCACTCGCTACTTAATTTGGCTGAAAAATGCGAAGCTCGCGGTTTGTTTACAAACAATCGTTTGAGCACTTTACAAGTAGCGGACGGGTGTTTATTTAAATAGACAATTCGGGCACGGCTTTCGTGGTGAAGAGGTAGAACTGTCGACTGTCATCACGACAGTTCTAGGTTCGATTCTCAGCTTCGGATAGGTGCTAGTCTTGCGGCACTGATGAGTTGTGATACAACGAACAGGACTGTATGTCGATGACTACAAATATATTATATATATATATATATATATATATATATATATATATATATATATATATATATATATATAAACTCAGAGCAGAAGCAAGCTAAGAAAGAATTCGGATTTGACTTTGTTCTCTTTTTCCTTTCTTTCTTGTTCTCCTTTTTCTTTTTCTTCAAAATGAAAAAAAATGGTTTGTTTTGTTTCCGTCTCTTTTTTATCAACGTCGCCTCCTTGGTAAATACGTTATTTTTTTTTTTCAAATGACCTTTTGTTGTGTTTCGTGGTATTGTTAATTCTTGCAGATTAAAACGGTCACGGCACTAAATTTCATGCATGTTGCATATATGAATGGACTGTGATCGTCAAGTTCTCTTGGCTGTATAAATGAAAAGTTATTTCGTGTTAAAATGACGAGACACTTTTTATGTTTTCAATACAGATTTGTTAATTTACACTTTTACACTTCAAAATAAATATGACAACTAAAATCGGAGCGCAATGGAGGTTGATGGAGTAGGTGGGTCGCAGAACTGTGTGTCGACCTGTATTTTCGCTTTGTGTCTACTCGCCTGTCTTTTCTTTCTGCTTTTTTATTTATATCGCAGTTACCTGTTGACCTTTTTCTCGCAAGTTTTGTTTATTGTTTTTCAACTCACTGTGTCAGGGTTCTTGTTTACTTTATTTTCATCATGTTTTGTTTATTGCACTTTGCTTGTTTTGGTCTAACCATTTTAAAATCGGTTAGCTTTCCTGGCCGATTGACGTAAAATTGACGCATTCCAGGCACCATGTATACAGGTCGATTTAATCTCAGGATTTCTCATTTTGTTCTTCTGATTGCCCGGACACCTCTCCATAACTCTATTATAGGTCACCTTATTCCTGGGATTGATTTATTGTGTTCGTTGATTGCTCAGTCACATCTCCATAAGAGTTCTTCTTGGAAAACTAAAAGAAGGCTTTACATTTAGAACTAGTTTTCTTTTTTGTTTCGTTCTAGCCAGCCAGCGCTGCCGTAGCCGAGATTGAACTCACTACACGAGTTTGTAGTTTAATTCGAATTTTGTCGGTATCTCTATACTTGATGCTTCGCCAAGCCTATAAAGGGTGTTTTTTATCGTGTCGCCATCACTATACTGGATACTTACCACGGCTTACAAAGTCCCATCTACCATCGAGAGAAGGATATACCCTCCCATTTTCTCAAACCATAATATTTCACCTCGCAGTACATACAGCGGTTAGCCTTCACAAATTGTCACTCATCTGGTACTGGTCAGACTCAACCTTGCTTAACTTCAGTGGTCTGGCGAGAACCGGTGTGTCAGCGTGATTTTGCCATATCATGAACACTATTTCTTATTATTATCTTACTTCCAAATACATTAATTTAAAATAAATATGGATTATGTTTATAATATTGCATTGGTATTTGGTTTTCAAACGCATCTAATGCATACGTATTTGTTTTAAATATTAATCAACGCTTTTATAACAACATACAAAGTGAAGTCAATATGTCGTAGCCAACGCTCTCCAGGCATTTAAAAAAATAAAGAAAATAAAAAAGAGAACATTGCATAGAAACATTATGCGGACTTTCCTTATTAACAAATTTTCCTCTGCAACTCAACACCACGACAAGAAAGAAATAAAGAAGAAAATGTACAAAATTCTGATTATGAAGACTTACTTGTCAATATACTATTTTTAAACAAATAAATATTGTTTACTTTGCATAATATTGCATTGTGATTTCGCTTTCAAAGTTATCAAATACATATGTATTACTTTTAATATATATATATATATATATATATATATAAGATTTAGAGAAATTGTTACTCTAATAAATTGCTATTGCAATTTTATAAATTTACATTGAATCGAAATCAAAGATGATGCATATATATATATATATATATATAGTTTCATAACAATGCAGATTAATAATATGTAACAACATAACATGTAAAACATACACAAACAAAACTTTATACACACACACATATACAGGCTGACCCCAAAAAAACAGGCCCCCACTCTAATAAGACCCGGTTTCTTAGTGTTTTGTCCGAGTTTAATGAAACTTTGGTCATAACTAGTTTATTGTATTCAAAACATCACATCAAAACACTAGGGTTTTTGGCCTTTTTTTCTTCGTTGACTGTAAAATGCTAAGAAAAACGATTGAATGTCCTCTGTTTTTTTTGGGGGGGGTGTCACCCTGTATATATATATATATATATATATATATATATAATGTTCCAGTCTTAAACATTAATATATACATACACATATACATATATGTCGAGTATTAAACATTGATATATACACACATATACATATATGCCGATGCCTTCGTTTAGTATCAAGTTACAATGGACACCCCTGTAAGATTAACTGCTCATGTAATTGTGATACAACTGTTTCGCAACCACTAACCACACCTGTCCTGAATCGGTATTGCTTGAGGACAGTGGCTAGCAGAGTCCCTAGCCTGACAAGAAACAATACCGTAGAGCACATACAGAAACAGGAATACATAAATGGTGATTTATTTTACGTCTCACCAGGCTGAACGTTGTTTAAATTTGGCAACATGATATGAACCGCTGTATCAACATGGCCATGCCGTATGTAAATACACACACACACACACTGACACACATACATATACATATATACATATGTATATATATATATATATATATATATGTGTGTGCATATATATATGGGTGTGTCTGTGTGTGCGTCTGTTAGTGTGTTTTAGTTTTGCGTTCACTTTGGCATATAACATTGAAGTTACTTGTCATTTTGTAATTAAGAAGGATAATCTCCTTTAATACTCGCGCTTAAAAGTGGCTGTCTGGATTTTAAGACCTTACAGAAATAAACCTACAGGCTAGTTTGTCGACTATTCGGCTTATTATTGAAATTATTTTCCAACAAGTGTCATAAAGTTGGATTAACGGAAAGACAAGGATATTAGACCATAACATTTTATCCGTATAAATTATCTAAGAACCATCGGCAATTCTTATTAGCAGATTGCTCTGTTTGTCAGTTTTATGGCCGATCAAAACGCTCTTTTATCTTCGTGAATCATAAATACTTGTAAACGTTTTGTTGTATGTGATCAATGTAAGCGCTTTCCCCCCAAATAAGAACTAAAGTGTAAGGTACATAATGATTGGGAATTATGGTCTTACAACTTTGTCGCTTATATAGACAATGATAACATTTAAGGACGACATTGAATGTGTATTAGTATTATTTTATGTTTTAATACATACAAGTACATATCATGTTACATGATTATTATATACATTATAGAACTGTAATATATGTACGTGATACAATACCCACGTTATACACACACATACACATACAAACGCACACACACACACACATATATATATATATATATATATATATATATATGTATAGCTTACTGAGTTAGAAGAAGAGAGTAAGCTCAATTCTATAAGAGGAGACTTATTGGGATAATATAAAGTTCTACAAGTTTCATTAGAGGTTATATAAGAAAAACAATAAGAATGGAAAATGAATCATAAAAACTATATATTGGTGAATATAGAATGGTTCATTTATTCCACAAGGGTATACGAACATTTAGGTGGGGGATAGAGGTGACTCTTTATGACAAGGCACTTCGAAACCTAGTGTTTCTCATCAGAATAGTAAGGAAGATGTTAGATTAGATAATGAGGATTCGACATCTAACATGGAATTCATCAGGAACGAAGGAAATCAATAAAATTTTAGATAATCGTAGGGGATTTATCTCGAATCCTTAGATAAAAGAGGAGAGTATTATATAATGTATAATGAAAAAAGTGTTCTTAAATGTAGGTAGTTTATGCTTTAAAGCTCAGAGGAAGGTATAGGGTGGATGGGTTTTAATTATATTTCATCGCTATGTAAGCTGCATATTATTTATGCAGGGGTATTTTATTGACAGATGCAACCGAGATGATAACAGCACATTTAGACGGTGTATACTTTCTGGAGAAATATGATGATTACAAGGATTATTTTGGACGTTCCTATTTTAAAAATAAATAAATAATTGTTACATAATTCCTAAGGAATCCGGTCTAAACCATAAATGAACCACTCGGTCAATTTATCTTCCACACATGATTGCTTGCATGAAAATAATCAAATAATAAGTAATTCATATGACATCAAACAAGATTAAGGGGCGATTCTAATCTCCGGAAACACCTTCTACAAGTCAACTGCCATACAGAAAAAATAATATCCAATAACTCTATGTATAATAACCCTATGTATAATAACTCTAGATATAATAACTCTGTATAAAACCTCTATTTATAATAGCTCTATGTATAATAAATCTATGTATAATAACTCTATATATGATAACTCTATATATAAAAACTCTATGATTAATAACTCTTTGTATAAAATCTCTATGCATAATAACTCTATATATAATAACTCTATGTATAATAACTCTATGTATAATAACTCTATGTATAATAACTCTATGTATAATAACTCTATGTATAATAACTCTATGCATAAAAACTCTATGTATAATAACTCTATGCATAATAACTATGTATAATAACTGTATGTATAATAACTCTATGTATAAAAACTTTATGTGTCAGTGTTCATTCAAGATGATAACAGTATTCGGAAGTATCAGTACCACAACACGAATTATCAATCAGTGTTGAAGAAAAAAAAACTAATTGATTTTGTAAAATATTCTATATTCTCATGTTTCCATTTCTCTCTTGCTATCCTTTTTTTACTATTTCCATTCGGTCGAAGTTCTCATAAATCAATTGGTTCGTACCTGAGTATAACACTTGAACTATATCATTATTTATGTGTCCGTTTACGTATTAGAAGCGAATCAATGTTTTATGTCAGTATAACATATCCTGTGATGCCTAGATGAAAACCCAGTTAATCAATACATATCGAATCAGTGTAAGTATATGACATCTCTGACAACTAAGAAGACACAAGTCGTTCCTTTAGCTATTAATGTCATGGCGTCTGTTATTTTGGATTCCTAGGAAGTCATGTGTACCGAATGGGTTCACAAGAACTAAACAGTAACTGGGCAGTTGAAAAGCCCATAGAATGTTGCAATAGGAATCATCTTCTAACAATGAAGAAACCCACATCTGCTGCCATAAAAAAATTACGTTGTTTGATTGGAACTCATTCCCTATTTACCTTACCCATTAAGTTTTATCCCTCTCAGACTTAAATTTTCCATACGTTTTCAAAGAAAGAACTATGTGATTCCTACCAATTTTACTGTAGCGCTGATGTTAGAGTTGCAGTTGAGAGATTACTTGAGTCCGAAGTAAAAGAGTTCTTCTACACCGTCAGCGTTCATAAAGCAAGTGATTAACTTTTGATTAAAAAAATGTGGACGGCAATAAACGTTCACAAATTCCTTATCCTTTTCCTTTACATTTTCTCATGCTTGAAATAATTTCATGTAAACAAATAAGACCTCCATATCCACTACTTAATAATTATAAACTTTTATTTTGGACATTCCCAGAATATAAAGAAACTTGGTTGTTACCCTGGCTATTGTGGATGAACTAGTATTGTATCATAGATTTTATTCTAGCAAGCCACTTCTTGTGAAACGGCGATGATCGTATACTACTTCTTATTTAGCTGGAAGTCATAATATTGACGCCAAATGGTGCTTTTGTGTAGACACGCTCTGACTGCAAGGTAGTTACAAGCCTAAGGCTGAATGTGTGAGTGCGAATATAAAAATACGATCCAACTACGTGCATTATATTAATAAGGCATGTTTAAACAAAATGGATTCTTATATAACACCTACAATTTAAACAACAACAGAATTTGACATGTACTTGATAGTAATATGAAACTGGTTTGACAGACTGAATGATAACTACATTTTGATAGAAAATGTACATAAGTTTATATATTCAATTTATGCAATAGAAAAGCATGGTTCAATTTGTAAATATCGTCATTTCGTGATTGCAAATCATGTTTTTATGAGTATGCTGTTTCATCTATATATATAAAACGTGTTAGAGTTTACATCGCGTTGTTTCATATAATTTTCCATGGTAATAGTTTAACTTTTTTCCATGTTAATATCTTAACTTTCCATATTTTTTTAAAGTATGTGTTTACTACTAATTTGCTTGTAGCTCTGATGTCAGAGTTGTAGTTAAGAAATTACGTAAGTCCCAAAGAAAACTATGTTAAACGTTAAAATTTATAGTGACATTCATGTTCATACCTAAACAACGGTTGATTTAGATATATTAAGTTGTTTTCCTGACAAATCCTGAATATTTTGGCAATTTACTTAATGCTATCTAATATTAAATCTATTACATGGCGATACATTTTATGCCCAATAATTTTTTACATAAAAAGTTAACATTAACTTTGAATTAAATTCATTCTGCTCGTAATTCAAATTATCTGACTCAGTAAAGCACTGTTGTAGTTTTTATTTTTACAAAAGAATCGCCAGTTATCAAAACCCAGGGGCCACTCAAGGATTAGGGTAAAAGAATCTACAGTAGTCAAAGGGACAAGAGTATATTAATCGTTAGAAGTGCACATTTGGTAAATTGGATTACTTAAGGGGAACGGCTCATCAAGAACTTGTTTACATTGGAATTGATGACGGCCATATTGTAGTCAGCTGGAAAGCAGACAAACGGAAGATAGTTCCACGGGTGCGCAGTTCTTAGAATGAAGCTTTGTTCGTGACATCTACATTTAGGTTTAGGCACAGACAAAGAGTAGGGAAATGATTGATAATGTTTTCAGTTAGACGAGTGTTTCTCGTGAATGTTTGGCGAGAATGATAAAGCAGAGACAGGTTCACAACGTGGCTTCTGTGAGAAAGAAGTTGCAGGTTATCCCTAGGTCGGCGTACGTTAGCATATTTCTACCTTAAGAAAATCATATGGGACATTAAGCGGATGTAACTTACATCGAATTGCCACTCAATTGTTTATATATAAACGTAACGTAAATTGAAACTGCTCATTCGGCGTTTCTACTATGCAATGAAGTAATTGAGCACATTCAGCTATATTTAGAAATTACTCCATAATTTCATTAGTTAAATGTGTTATTACATGTTCATAATTGAATTTATTAATCGAAAAATTTATTAAGGCATTATTGATTAAAAATAAAATTGTTGCTATTAAATGCTTATTTCTAAACGTGTGTTTTAAATGCAGTTAGTTGTTTGCAAAATCGAAAATATATTATTAGATATTTGTTTAGAAATTGTTAATTTGTTTTGCACAATTTTGCAGATGATTTATGAAAGCAATTTACAATGAAGAAAATATAAAAAGTACAAAAAAAAGTCGATGCCGGTTCTCTATATAAACAACCAGTATAAGACCAACCAAATGGTAAATTGCGATTTATGAACTGACACGTGTTTCATTACAGTGATTCAAATGCGTGCATTCAGCTTGAATGTTGTATTTGTGTAACTATATATATATAAAACATGGGTAATTAATTACCGAATAACTATACTTGTTCTAATGATCAACGAAAGAGAAACAATGAATATACACACGCACACATACACACACACGCCTGTTTTCTCATGCATTATTTTAAATGACTGCAGCAAACATAATTATATCTATATACATATATATATATAGACATAGAAGTTAAATCATTACATCTGTTTTGCAAATGCAATAGTATTTAATAACAAGTAACGTTCTCTCTTATTTCTAAATGCGTTGATTTATTATTAATACATAACTAAGATAATATTACAGTTATAGTCCTTTTCAACATAAAACTTCTATAGACCAATCATAGTGTTTATAAATAAAACAAGGTTTCGATTTGAATTTCCACAGTGTTCTGTGCCTAGACGCTTTCTAAAATTGCCATTCTTAACGAAGATCAATTCTTTGTGTTATTATTTTTATTGAAAGTGTATAGTATGAGACCTGCATGGTTTTCATAAAACATAGAACCTTTTTAAAAGCGTACATTGTTTTCCCCATATATTATACCACATTTTCAAGAATGTAATTGAAGAATGTAATTTATTATGTTGCGCTATGTAGGCCACCGTATAGTATACATCATGCTTTTTTCAATGAAGCCTGAAATTCTGTATCTACTCTGTTATTATAGTATCACAATCACATGCATTGGATTCGTCATTTGTAGAGAATATCTAATACTTTCTTTTTTAGGGATTAATATATGCCATGCTATTGCACTATTATAAGAATTATATTGCGAAGAAAGTTCTTGCTTGATTTTTAATTTTGACTATTGTTCATAATTAATAGTTTGTTACCATAAACCATTATTGGCGCTTTTCGATAGAAAGTTTTTCCACGCATGCCATGAATAAAGTACAAAGATTGAGTGTTATACGTACTGTGTGGCAGCCGCTATTTAATCTGAATTAATGTATACTATATCAATTTTCATGGTATATATAATAATACAAACCGTTGTTTGTCTTTCTTTGTTTGGTTCAGCTTCATTTTAGAAATCCTGTGTCGACTTGTTACTATTTTCGTTTATTTTTTTTATTTCAAGTATATTTCGTGTTTAAATAAACAACCTTGTCTCAATTTTAAATAAAATTTATCCTAATAACACAACCTAGGAAATATGAAATGATGCATTATAGATATTATAGAAGATCTGAAATGCTTTATCTCTTAGTCCATATCACACACCTGGCGACTAAATTTTAGAAACGAATCTTAATTTCTGTTCACACATAAGTGTTATTTATAAATATCGATAGAGGAGGTTAAATTTATTTTTTCGATAAATTTAACATTCAATTACAGATATTCTAAAAAATGAAAATCATCCAAATAATGTTCCAAAAGAAGACGCGATGATGGAGTTCGTTAACGTCTATAAATATTTTATATGGCAGTTACTTCATTCATTCATTCAATTGGCAAATAACCAACGCACAAGAGATTGCGATTTGCAAGAGGAAAAAGTTAGTGATAATTTAGGGGGCTATGTACAAAGAGAAACTATACAGGAGAAAACCATAGAGGTCCGATCAGCGTTAGTCCAAGGACGCTTAGAAGCCCTGTAGTGTGGGTTGGTTTACAAGGCTATCGGGTAGCTGGTACCACGGTCATGCCACTCGAACGAAAACACTGTTTGGCATCGAAGTTTTTGGAACTCTCAAAGGTAGGCTTTTTACACGTGCCCACAGTACCTGCGCCATGAGGCAAGGGTAAAGAGCAGGTCGCTCAGGCAGCACAGTCCATGGAAGATAATGTCGGCGAAGACGAGACCGTCTCGAAGATTCTCGACCCCATCCTCCCCTACAACATCTTTTATGGACGGTGCGGCCTGGATCGGAACCTACTCCCTGGCCCGAATCGTGGGCTCATTTGCACGCCACTACTACAGACATTGGGAGGCAGAAAGACCGACCTGAACTTCGACGTACATACACGGATTTACTAATACCAGATTGCCACGCACTCGGTACTGATTCGGTTTAGAGTTGTTTAACTTCTGTGATCTAGCGACAACCGGTGTATTAACGTGGCTGTGCCGTACAGAATTGCAATGTATCTAAACCAAATACAACGGAAATAGTTTGACGCAATTACAGTAAATAGTAATTGGCATTAAATGACAGTTTATGAGTTCGTAACATTTCTAATAGTGGTATAGTAAATATATTGACTGAATATATCTTTGAGGTAACGAAACATAACAACGGCCCTCCGAATATATATATATATATATATATATATATATATATATACACACACATTTCGTGGTTAAATTTTAAATTCTGAAAAAAAAAAACATATGGAGACATATATTAGATTTAAGAATTTATTGTTTTACAAAAGGAATATATAGAAGGCGTTATTTTAATTTCCTTAATCTTTTTGGCTATGATCACTTTCAAAGTATTACTTCAAGTAATATCTATCAGGAGTTTTCATCTTAATTCTATCAGTGTCTTATTTCGCTTATATATATATATATATATATATATATACGTATTATATATATATGTATATTATATATACGTGTCTTATATACGTATATTATATATAAAAATAATATATACACGTATATTATATATGCATATTATATATATATATATATATATATATATATATATATATATATATACCGCTATTTTATTGCTGTAAATGAATAATTACAACCCTACTAGTTAGCCTTCGATATATAATGGAGCCTGCGAACGTACAGTAATGATTGCCGTCGTGATGTAGTCAGAAAATACGCTAAAGTATATTTTTATTGATTCAGATGTTCTATTTTTTATCATAGTCTAGTTATTATTATTATTATTATTATTATTATTATTATTATTATTATTATTATCATTATTATCATTATTATTATTATTATGACCAATAGATGGGATCGATTTCAAAATTAAGGAAAACATATTAGAATCGGACACAAAACATGTAGCTCCGAGATTTTTACCGGCTGATCTAATTCCATACATAGATAAAGGCTAAATAAATGCTGCTGTTAAAAATATAAATATATATTTACGCATGCGTTAATTTTAAATTTTCGCTCGATTTTTAAAAATCGAAGTTTTTTTTACATGCCTGAATCGCATATATAGATGTTTCGAATGTGTGGGCTAAACACTTAAAGTAGTCTAATAAAAACCGTTTTTAAAACAGACAATTAGAAATAGAAATAGAATAAGTATGCGCAGGTCACCTGAACTTGCCCAGTCGCAAAATATGCGAAAATCATGGAAATTTTGTCTTTATAATTATCCAGCTAATTAGCTATTTATTATTATATTGTACCTAATATATAATAGTATCTGAAGACGTAGCTTAGTTGTAAAATTTTCTAAAATATACTGTTTAAGGAAAATTTAATTCATGCAGATTACGTTTTTATTATTATAGAGGGAGTATAATCGAAACCAAACTGATAGCTCTCCAGCCTTATTTGTTACCGTCTGACCTTAATCTTTAAGCATAGAAAAGCTTAAAAAATAAAGTTGGTAACTTTATAAATGTATATTTGCGCATGCTTACTGCTGTGTCGTGGAACAACAGTGAAAATAAGAACAATCAAGTCGAGGTTCGGTTAAGGAACAAGTGTATTAACAATAATGTTCAAATATAGAAAAGCTGGGAACTCGGCTAGCAGTTGAAGTGCCGTCACATCTCTCTCACCGGTGTTGGAATTACTAGCGCTATTTATAGTGCTACTCGGGGTAAATTCCTCTGTTCAAGGAAGGCCGGTATAACACCCCCCCCTTTGAAAATATCCCGTCTGGGATTAATAACGGTTTGGGTTCACCCTAACCAATTCTGTTGATTTCCGTTTTCTGTTTGATCTTCTCTTCTCCGGAGCTGTCTCTGGTATGGGCACCTGAAAAGTATCAAACACTGTGTCAATGATGTCCTCCCCGGGCGATGTGGTCACCTTACTGTTCGAGTATCTTTTCGAATTTGGTTAGTGTGACGTTTGAGGACGAAGTCTGGCCCCTTAATCAAGTAGACCATGTTGCCTATTTGTTTCTCAACAAGGCCGGACTCCCAGAAAGTCTTATTATTTTTGTGAATCGTGTAGAAGACTCTTCCGCCAACTTTACTGTTTTTTGTTATCGGTTTTGGAGCTTTGGCCTATCCCTGTTTGGTAAAAACCTGTGTAAAATCGATCTAACCTTGCGTCCGAACATAACCTCAGAAGGTGTCTACAACATTTCGGTGTTTGCATTCGAAGTGACTGTAGACTTGTAAAAACTGTTGGATTGACTTATCCGTCGGCGACCCACTAGCTTTTTTTCAGAGTTCTCTTGAATGTGTCAACAACTTCTCTGCTTGTCCATTATTCTTGGGTTGTATGGCGAAATGGTTCTATGTTGCGATTAGATGATCCTCGCAAAAATGTTTAAATTCGGTAGACGTAAATTGCGTCTCATTGTCTGTAACAATGCCGTCTACTACCCCAAACCTAGAGAATAGTTCATACAAAAAATTGATAGTTGCCTCGGATGTTTGATTCTTACATTTTAATACTTCCGGCCATTTACATAGGCTGTCTACAACAATGAGATAGCAGAACCCATCTAGCGTCCTGCAAAATCTAAATAAACCCTAGATCAATGTCGGTCCGGTTTAGCCCACAATCCGAATTGAATTGGATGAGCTTTCATAGCTAATGCGCACTCCCTGATTTTTCCTTTTATATCCTTATTCACGTTTGGCCAATAAATGCAAGAGCGCATAAGGCTTTTCATTCTTGATATACCTGGATGTCCTAGATGGAATTCCTTGAGCATTCATTTATGTAATGTTGCAGGAATTACGACCCTGTCGCGATATAACAGGACGTTATCGCAAATTGAATAAAGTTCGTTATTGTTGGTCCTTTCTTACTCTTAATCTCATCAAGCGTTACTGGAAGTTCTCTTGTGTCACATAAAGTATTTTTTACTTCAACTTCCGCTTGAATGGCTCCTATTACCATATCCACCAATGGTTCTGTTTGCTTAGGTATTAACCTCGATAACCAGTCTTCAAGACTAAATTTTTTAGATGGTACATACTCCATTTGAAATTTGTAATTCAGAAGTATGGTACGCTATCTTTGGAGTCTATTCGCCGTATGTTGTGGTAGTCCCTTTTTCGATCCGAAAATTGTTAATAATGGTTTGTAGTCTGTAATAGAAATTGCCTACCCCGCAGGAAACGATGAAGTTTCTTTACCGCGAGTATAATGCTTAGCGCCTCTTTTTCAATTTGTGAGTAGTTCTTTTCGGCTGGCAAAAGTGATCAGCTTGAATGTGCTATAGGCTCCACTTTTCCATCATCCAGTTTGTGTAAAATGCATGCTCCCATGTCATAGGAACTGCCATCGCTTGCAACTATAATTCCACACTTGGGATTATATGTGCCAGAAACAACTCAAGCATTAAAGTATCTTTAATTTCCTTAACTGCTTCTTCGAACTCTTGCGTCCAGACCCATGTTTTGGTTTTTACTTAACAGTTCATTTAAAGGTGACCTTAGTTTAAGCATATTTGCCACAAATACATTGTAGTAATTTGCCAAACCTAAGAAACTTTGTTAAGACGCAATATTTTCTGGAGAAGGCATATTCTTTATTGCACTTGATCTATCTGGATCCGGCCTTCTTCCATGTTTATCGATGGTTTGGCACAAGTATTTTATTTTCTCCATGAAAAATGTACATTTTTCCTGTTTTACTTTAAATCCATAATTCTGGATCTTTTTGAATACTTGGTTTACATGAGCTTTGTGTTGTCTTTGTTAGCGCTTTTCATTAACACATTGTCCAGGTACCCTACTGCAGAATCCAACCCATCTAACATAATGTCCATAATTTGCTGAAAAATCGCAGGGGAGATGTTGACCCCAAAACGAAGTCCGTTAAATGTGTACAATCTCTTATGGGTATTAATACATAGCAGTTTTGAACACTCCTCATCGACTGGAACTTGTAAGTAAGCGTCACTGAGGTCGAGTTTAGAAAAATATTTCCCTCCACTCAGTTTCGCAAATATCTCTTAAGGGCGCACAAGAGGATAATGGTGATCTTGTAATGCCCTATTTAAGCCTGTCGCGAAGTCGGCGCAAACCCGAATCTTCTTACTCTTTTTTTTTAATATAAACCGTTGGTGCAGCACACTCACTATGATCAATTTTTCCGATGACACCCACGTTTAGGAGTCTTTCTAATTCACCGGCTATCTACTTTATAGCGGCGTATGGAATATTTCTTTTCTTTCTGAACACTGGCTGTTCATTTACTTTTACGTCAAATTTTGCTACCGCTTTTGTACACCTTCCCAAACCGCCTGAAAATATGTCTAGGAAATTCTTTTAACTTCCTCTTAAGTTTTTCTACCTCCACATTCGAATCCTTAACCTTTTGGCAAAATGAGCTTTAACGCAGATCCCATAGTCTAAACTTTTCGAACAGATCAGTTCCAAAGAGGTTGTTTGATTTTCGCATTGACAAAAATTCATGTTTTTTCGGTCCTTTTCTGGAAAAACATATTCGCCCATAATTATCCTTCTAAGGTAATTTTTTCGTCACTGACGCTTCTCGCCGTTTTATGTGATTTAGCCTCTTCCATGTCTGTACATTAATAATGGAAATGTCAGACCCACTACTAAGCTGTAGCCTTACTTGCTTATTAAACATTTTGACCTGTACATATTTCCGGTATTTTGTTCTTCAGGTTCAATTTTCGTAAGTTTTTTCTACAATGCGATGATTTATGCCTTTTCTGGTGGCAGTTGTCACATTGTTTGAATTTGTAGGGACACTCATTGTACCAATGTTTATTTTCATAATCCAACATGGTCCAAGGGGATCTTTTTTTCTGTGTCTTTCTCTCGTAATTTTTTGAAGTCAGAATTTTCTTTTGATGAATCTTTTGAATGTGAGACACCCCGCTTTCCTCTATGTCACGACTGTTTTGTTCAACGTAATAAACCGTTCACAATCTTCCGCTAAGTTTTGTAGTTTTAAATTAGGTTCGTTTTCGAGTTTATTTAAAACACAACGCCTGATTTTATCGTCTTTATTTAAGACCAGCCCTTGCACGAATATTAATTTAAAATTATCAGACGATAATTCATCCAGTTTAAAATCGTCGCAATGCTTGTTCACTATACTTGCATAAATAGTGTAGTCGTCTTACTCTCTTCTAATAGCATTTATACATTTTTATCACCTATGGAAAAGATACGTTTTTGCAGAAAAACGTTCTGTAAGTAGGGTAACCTTTTCTTGGAAGCTCAACTCACTGGTCTTATTTTGGAGTAAAAAAATAAATCAACCAAGTTTTCTTTTCCAATTCTTTTGTTTGAAGAACAGTTTAGCAGTAGTCGTGTAACTTAATTTGTTGAACACTATATTTCTAGTCTTACTAGAGACAATCCAGCGAAATAACATTTGGTTAACGTTTTTTTTATATATTTGCACGCGTTTTTACCTAGCAAAAATAAAATCCGTCGCTTTAAATCTCCAACGAATTCGTATGGGAAACTTTGAGTTTTTTGTTACCCTCTTTGCCTTTTCCAAAACATGATTTGATTTTTTACGTGTTTGCTAAGCACAAATGACGTACGCGAATAATTATTTTTCACTGTCTGTCTCTTTTTCTTCTTAACAAAGCCAAGCGTGTTTTTTTCAAATCCCAGATGTTATCGAAATAACGATAAGCTTACACGGTATTTGCTAGTTTATTTTGGAGATTTAACCTTGCAGAAGAAAATTCTTATCGGAGGAAAAATGGCTTCTGGTGAAAAAAATGAACCCTTTTTCCCTTTCTAAAACACTTGGTAAGTGTGTTAAATTAATAAATAACTGACAACATTCGCGTTCTTCACTGTAGATTTTGGTAGCAAGTTTTTTCCCGTCGCCAAATTACTATCGGAGTAATTAATTCGCTGTTAATCCTTACGTATTCAAATATCTGTTGAAATGACGAAGGTGTTCTGCCGTAAACATTTTACGAATCTTTATTTCAATCACTTTTGGTTATACTCTGCAGTGATGGTTGTTTCGATTCCTTGTCGCAAATCTGTTGTGTCGTGGAACAGCAATGAAAATAAGGACAATCAAATCGAGGTTCGGTTAAGTAACAAGTGTATTAAACATAATGTACAAAGATAGGAAAGCGTGTCTATCTGCTGGGAACTCGGCTTGCAGTTGAAGTGCAGTCGCATCTCTCTAACCGGTGTTAGAATTACTAGCGCTATTTATAGTGCTAATCGGTGTAAATTCCTCTGTTCAAGAGAGGCCGGTATAGCACTTACAAATAACACATTTAGTCGGTAAAACCTGCTAAGTAAATGTATATTGGAAATGTTTATACTTTAGCAGATATTTCTACCAGCTAAAGACCAAATAGAATTTGTTAAATAGATCCCTAAAATACCAAGACAATGACCGTTAAAATAAATTACCACGCAGAAAATACATCTCCAATTAACCATAAAACATATACCTATTAAACTCAACACTATGTTAAAACCATATACAATCTTATATATCATACAATATATAACAAGCTTCTCCTTTATTAAATTATAATTCAATAAAGGTTCCCCCAACATTCGATAATTCCTCTTAATCTTTTTCGTCCCTAATGAACACTACGTTAGACGCCGCATCTTCCCCATGCTACCGAGCATCTACTCTACTCTTCTGATGAGAAGCATGCGGCTTCGAAATGCCCTGGCAAAAAAGCTTTTCTATCTCCCAAATTCTGCTTGGTTTTCATTATTAAATAAATGATCCATTCTATATCTACCAATATATAGTTTTGTGACTTCAGTTCATACTCTTGTTGTCCTATTATATATATATATATATATATATATATATATATATATATATATATATATGTGTGTGTGTGTGTGTATTGTTTTTTATCTCGTTATTTATATATATATATATGTGTGTGCGTGTGTGTGTTTTTTTGTATCTATGAATGGTTTTCTATCTAATTAGATTATGCTACGCTAGTTAACCATAGGTGAATACACATGATCGAAGATATTAATATTAAATTATATTTCATTGAATATTAGAAAAGAAACAAGATATTTATCGAAGTAAATGCTCAGTTTATTTTAATAAAGAACACGATCATATAATTCCTAGCTTTGCCAGATAACAACTGTATTTCTGCATAAGAATACACACGCGTTATACAACTTTTAATAGTTTTTCAACAGAAAGCTTTCCAGCATATTTAAAAAGATAACTAGTTGGGAATTTTAAATTGTGTAACGCTAAGAGGAAAATGTTAGTATAAATTTTTCAGGAGCTTCATCTTTTCTAAAATTGCAATCCTCTAAGAGTTTTAGATGAAACCTATACTTTTTATAGAAAATTTTATTTTATTATTGCAGTCGTGTTTATTTGTTATTTTGATACGGAGAGTAATATAACAAACACACACACACACACACACACACCCACCCCCACACACACACATATATATATACACACACACACACACACACACACATATATATATATATATATATATATATATATATATATATATATATATATATATATATATATAAAGTAATGTGGGCTCGTGTAAATGTAAATATCCGTAGACATAAGGATGGAAATGGCGTCAATTACTTGCAGCTGAAATAAATTTCTTGGATAAATAAAAATTCAGTAACTAATTTCTTAGACGGCATTTTTTTATCGATATTTTACTCTTTTCTTGTATCATTACCTTTGTCAGTCCCTTTTTCCATTTCTATGTTTTTATCTAAATTTTGTTATTGTTCTTTACACGCATTTTATTACACATATGGATATATGTGTTTTGCATTTTCGTAGCTTTTTAGAGGTTACACCGCATTTATATTATGTTATAATTTTGTTTATATTTTTTACTTTTCTGCCGTTTGTTTTATATATTTATATTAATTATCTATAAAAAAACGTGCTGGTCTTATAAAAAATGTCCCGTGAATTAGACACTCAAAAATCTACAGCCTTTATTATTATTAGGTCGCGGTTTTATGAGCATAAATCAGTCTAAGATAAACTAATGACTTTTGGCGGTGTGTGGATGCTATCTCCCGCTGCACCTCTCCGTCTTTAAACGAATATAATATATCCTTTATTTTAACGGGTATATAATTAAGCCATTAATAAAATAAATTAATATTTTTTTATCAGTAAGATAAGAGAAAAATTATGCTCCTAAGCAAGCACAAAAATAAACAGAAAGTTTTCAAATAAGAAACAGCCACAATGGAAATAAGAAAACCAACCTAGATCAAAATCTTGTAAACTCGTAAGTCCTAAAACTAAAGTATAACTGTAACCTCCATACCACTGAGATACTTTAACCAGGCTGAATTATATTTTTCCCTATCACTCCCACTCTATTAATGCCATTGCCGAATTTTTACACCAGAATCCCACCTACCCGCGCTCATCAACTACCAGCTTTTTTCTAGGGTTTAATTCAAACCTAGATATTTTTACACAGTGATCAGCACTTATCAAGGCCCGGAAGCCACTCAGGGATACGGTTTATTGCAAGTACATTACGTTAGTGTGGAAATTTGATGAAGTGTTTACTTAAGGGGGCGGTTTATTAGAAATTTGTTATCGTTGGACTTGAAGACATCCAAGTTGTAGTCAGGTGGGAAGCAGGCAGACGGAACAGAGTTCCACAGTCGTGCAGTTCAAAGAAAGAAGCTTTGTTTATGGAATCCACGTTTTGATTTAGGCACAGATAAAGAGTGGGGGACATTTTTCACAGTGGATTCAGCTAGACAGGTGTTTTTCGTGAAAGATTGGCGAGGGGGGGCCAGAGACTGAAGTTCAGACGAGCACCTGCCATGGAAATAACGATAAAACAAAGATAGGCTCGCAACGTCTCTTTTGTGGGAGGGAGGTTGCAGGGTAGAGAAAAGGGCATCCCCCACTAAGCCACGACTCTATTTTGTACTCTGCCCAGGCAGGATAGGCGTTTTTTAGCAGCTTATGCCCAGATATGCCAACAGTATTCCGTCCTTGGACGTACTTGGCTTTTATATAGATAGAGAATTGCATCAGAAGTGAGATATCTTCTGGAGCGGTAGAAGGATCCCACCATCTCTCCAGCGACCTTGGCAACAGACATGATGTACGTGTTTCATTTCAGATCAGGAGTAAAGGTCAAACCCATAAGCTTGTCAAAACACGGGGCCTCACCTAGACGAGAACCATCCATCACAATTGATGCCAGATGGGGATCAGAGCGTTGATGATGTAAGGATAGGAGTTTGGTTTTGGATGCATTAAAGGTAACCAGCCATTAACATACAAAATGAATGAACCCTGATTTTCGTTTTGATGTCGTAACTTATTTCGGTCTGATAGAGAGGGTCTCTCTTAATATAGATACTAATAAGACATGTAAGCACACACAGACACACACACACACAGACCCACACACTGACACACACACACATTTATATATATATATATATGTATATATATATATATGATAGCTTAGTTAAGCCTTACATACAATGGATACCAACTGTGTGTTGAATTTTTGTGGTAATAACAGCAGAATTCTCAACGAGAACAATTCTCTTGAGACAACATTGTTTAATACAAATGTGAAGTGCAGGTTCAGAACAAATGGAAACAATGCCGAGATAAGCAAAAAGCACATGCAGGGCATATAATGTACAAATGGTCATCCATCTGGTACTAGGAGACCTCAACATGATCTAATGATAAACAGTGTATTAACGTGATTATTCCGTGCGTATTTATTTCCTTTATTTTCTTTTTTCCCTTTTAATTGGGGATGGTTTGAAGAAACGAATAAATAGAGCAATATATATATATATATATATATATATATATATATATATATATATATATATATATATATATAAAAGTGAAAGCGTCTGTGTGTGTGTATGTGTGTGTGTACATTTCCCTACACAATACCTATGTTAGTTTTTAGTCTACAGATTCGAAATTTGATATACAGTGTTCTGAGCTTTGGGAAAATCTTTGTAACTGCTTTGGCTGTTTAGGGGTCAAAGTTCAACGATTTGACCTTTGAAAACTCTACGAAACTCCTCCGCCAATTTTGGGTCTAAACATTTGAAATTTCAGATATAGCTTCTTCGACGTGCATCTAACTTAACTTGATTTGAGACCAAAACAATAAATGTTAAGGAGTCATAATAAGGGTCAAATTTGAAAAGAAATTAACCGTTTTTTCTGCTGAACATACACCTTATAACACCCAGACAACACAGGGCTCTCCTGCTAGTATCTATGAAAGTGGAAGTGTCTGTTTGTCTGTCTGTGTCCGTCTGTGTCTATTTCTCTTCACAATATCTCTGTAAATTTTCAGTCTACCGACTAAAAATTAATATACGGGATACTGAGATTCGGGAAGATCCTAGTAATCCGTTTTCGGCCAAAAATTTGGCTGTTAAGGGGCCACAGTTCACTATTTAACCTTTTCGAACTCTACCAAACTTCTTTTCCAATTTTGATATAAACACATGAAATTTTACATATAGGTTCCCTGGACATCGATCTAACTTAATTACTTGATTTGAGCCCAATGCAATAAATGTTAAGATGTCATAATAGTGGTCAGAATTAAAAAAAACAATGACCGCTTCGATCTCTACCAAATTACTTGGACACTTTTCTGGTCTAAACATTTGAAATTTATTATAAAGGGTATTCAGAGGCATGGCGAGCGTTTTAATCGGTTTGGGTCGAAAATTTGAGCTACCAATATATAAATGTATGTATGTATGTTTGCATGTCTGCCTAAAACTTTCGACAGAGGCGACGGATTTTCACAAGATTAGGATCGCTTTTAAGCTCGACCCTTCAGACGACAAATACCGAAAAATTGGCTAAAAAACATAAATTCTTCACCCTCAACTGAGCACTTTTCTACAGGGAGGGGTCGCTTTTTTCACCGATATTTTCGAAAGTCATCCCTTCTTTTCGATTGTCTAGCCTTAATTTAAATTTACGTCACTTCCGGTTTGGCAGTGATCGTAACAGCAAAGACGTTATATTTTTTGCCGTTATTTTCCTCCTTCGTAGTAGGAGTTCGACCGCCTTCCTACTACCACTTTTTTCTCTACATACACCTCCAAATATCCGGGCAACGCCGGGCACCTATGCTAGTATATATATATGTGTGTGTGTGTGTGTGTGTGTGTATATATATATATATATATATATATATGTGTGTGTGTGTGTGTGGGTGGGTGTTTGTGTGTGGGTGGGTGTGGTTGTGTAAAATTGTTTTGTGGATATGACAATGGAGTTTTGTATCACTTGAAAACGTTAACCTTGCTAGGAAATTATCTCGCTTCTTCGAGAGATTTTTTTAGTAACAAGAATAAGGGATTTTATTTGAACATTGATAGAAACGTTTTGAAATATGAGTGAAATTATAGTGAGCATTAGGTCCTTATTTGAGGGTGTATATTTGGATAATCAGAAGTAGATTTGCTCTCACATTATATACATATATTTCTAATTTTCTTCTACTACATTAGCATAGAGTGCGTTCTGTGTTAAGTGTTGAACATATTAGATCAAGCATCAGCATCATTTCTATATATGGCACTATTAAACAAAATAGATTAAATACAACGTTCGATTAGAGATATATTTCTTTCCTACAAATCTATGTCTCGATACGTCAGTACATTAACTCAAAATGAAGAAATATAATTTAATAAGTATCAAAATATTTTTATCAATCAGATCTACTTATACTTTGACATGTCTAGCCATCAATAACCTGATTTGTTTAAGACAATCAACTTTTCTTACAAGAGAGGATTGAATGCATATCTGTAATATGAAGCTAAACAATTGAAATCGACACTTGCCATCACACAATAACTTCTGTTGATTTAGTTTGCGTTAATATAACACAATATCTAATATTTTAAATATGTGCTAACTTTTATATACACAGATGTTATAGTACGTGTTCCATATGTTTTTAATGTAAAATAAAAAATATAAAAAAAAACAAATTCTGACAAACATGCAAATATTAATATAAGGACGATGGTTATTTCGTCCTTATATACGACTGATCTTTAAGTGCAGCATCTGCCGGAGCAGATACTAATATTTTTATCTTTGACCCTGCGGGTCAGGAAGACTGCACAAGTGGATCGCATTTGGCGGTTAGGTGACGTTAGCTGACATAGTGTCGATCCAACATGGCGCTCCACTTATTCTCGATTAACTGTGCTTTAATATTTGATTTTCTTAAATAAATAAAAAACTACTTGATCGATTTACGTAATTTTTGGAATATGACATGTACATGCAATGACAAGTAAGTACGTTATACTGTTTTTTTTGCAGATTTTCCATGTAACCGATTTCATTTTCGGCCCATTAACAGACTTGCACCGAATTGTGTAAATTGGATTACTTAAATGGACAGCTCATCATGTTTACATTGGTATTTAAACGACCATATTGTACTCGTCTGAATAGCATGCAAACAAAACAAAATTCCACAGACGTGCAGTTTTAAAAATTCACGATCAGTTTAGGCACAGAAAAGAGTGTGGGAGAAATTATTGATAGTGGTTTCAGTTAGACGAGTGGTTTCATGGAAGTTTGGCAAAAAGTAACTCTGTCAAGGCAGGAAAGGGTGCTTTAAGCAGCTTTTGAACCTATATGCCAACAGCAGTTTATTATAGGACGTACTTAACTCTTATAAAGTAGAGTTGCATCGGCAGTGAAATATCTACTATGTTTCAACTATGTGTCCAGCGATTTTAGCAACGGATTTAATGCCAGTATTACATAAAATATCAGGAGTAAAAGTAAGACTCGCATGCTTGTCATAGCATTGCACCTCCATAAAACGAAGACAATTTATTTCTGTTGATGCCAGACGGGTGTCCAAACTTGAAGGAAAAGATAGGAGCTTGGTTTTAGATTCATTAAACTTGACCAATCTCTAATTCCCTACTGTACCACGCGGACAAGATGAGAGGAATAAAAGATAGAAGGTTCATTTATAGCATTTAAAGTGTTCTCATATATTAAGTGTGGCATCAGCATAAATGCCTGCATTAATAAATGAAGCATTTCATTTAGATAGTTTAACATGCTTGAACTATTTCTTTAATTTATTTTTAAGAGTGGACGCATGTTGATAGAGGCGAGAGGTCGGTGGCCAGTCTCTCAAGTTGATTTCTCGGACTGGCACGCAGTGTTGGTGTATCGTGTTACTTTTTTTATAAATGATTGGCTGTAGTCGCTTAATCATCGTCGATACATCATTAAACTGTACGAAAAAACGATTTTGACTTTCTGATAATTGATCGTCATAGAGACATGTATGCACATGTGTAGCTAATAATGTACGTATGGAAAATAATATTGTAAACACGCTGTGTGCATTCATCGAGCGTTCTGTAAAAATACAAGAGTTTAAGCTAATTTACATGTAGAATACAACTATTATCTATATTTTCCCATATATATCGTAAAATATTTACTAGCAGAAAGTACACTATGAGGCCACTGTTGAAAACCAAAATGGCATTTTGCTAAAGCGGGTTTCCAAAAGTAGCCCTGTGCAAATAAAGTGTGCGAATTCTATAAACTATATTGTTGGATTATCTAATGCTACATGTTCTAGATATATTCATATCTATACACTAATTTTTTTGTGCATTAATATTCATAGTAAAAACGCTTTTTACTATTTATTTCAAAAGTAAATACAACTTTGCTATATATCAGTCGCTGAAAAGCATTCATCAGCAAAAGATCTAACTAATTTACACATTCTTTTAAACATTAATTTTAATTAATTTCCTTTTTGATTTTCGGTTTTCTTAACATCATTTATAGTTGACTATTACGTGTAATTATATCCTAGCAAATTTTTACATGATTAATACTTGGGTAATAATTGCGTAAACACACATTTTTTCTATATATATTTATGTATGCGTATATATATATATATATATATATATATATATATATATTTGTTCCAAAAAATTGCCTACTAAACTCCTCTGTCAGCTTTTAGTCTACAGACATGAAACTTAATATATAGAGTATTCTAAAACATGCAAAGCATAATATTTAGATTTCAGCCGAGGAAAATCGGTGAAAAAGGATGAGAATAAAAGATATGGAATTTGCCAGGTGAAAGTCGGACGACGCCATGATGACTATGTAGACTATGTATGCATATCGTAATAGCTACTGTATTAATTTTTAGCTTTGTATCAAACATGTCTTTTATAGGTCAGGCATTAACGTCAAAGAAAAATGTAAATCGCAAGCGAATCGTTTTGGTTTGGATTCTAAGTGGTGGCGCACTCATCATTTAATAAAAACAAAACTTTTTAAATCATCAACGTATATTGGGTCCAATTTAATACAAAAATAAATGCAAAATCTTCATTAATCAAAATATCATATTTAAGCGTATTCGACGACCGAGAAATAACGGACAGCCTCATATATATATATATATATATAACTACTTAATTTACTCACATAAAATTAATATACGAAAGTATAGATTAATGCGTAAGCTTTAAGTATTTACTTCAAAAGTGCTCAATACGTAGGTAGAGCTAGTAAGTAAGTTATAAAATGTATATGGCGATTAAGCTACACTGAATATTCCGTGTTTCATCCACTTTAGGATTCTTCAGGCTTATGCGCATAAGCCTGAAGAATCCTAAAGTGGATGAAACGCTGAATATTCAGTGTAGCTTAATCGCCATGTACATTTTATAACTTACTATATATATATATATATATATATATATATATATATATATATATATATATATATATATATATATATATAAGTAAATGTTTGGATGTGTACGAACATGTCGAATTAAGTGTACATTCGTATGCATTATTAAATTGAGTTAATCTTAAGGCGCCAAACGGTAATTAAATTTTCAAATTTAACTAATTTGACCTCGTATGTGGTGATGTAAATTCAAACGAAATGCATCTTCTGAAACATGACTAATTTTTTATTGAATTAATTTATGTTGGCATCAAATCTTCGAAGTTGTGAACGAAGGATTATTGATAACCTAAGTAAATCAAATTCGTCTCTCTACAATCTCACTTTTTTATTCGCAATAGCGTACATCGAATTGCATCAAGAGGTGACAGGTGTGATAAGATTGATGCTAATTACTTTTGGAAATCACACACTGATAATGTTATTAACACCACCATGTAGCAGAAAAAACGCACTCTAAAATATTACTTTTTAGACTAACATCTAAGAATATATTAAAGAATTAAAACATTTCTTGAATTGCTTTATTAATCTGCATGTTATACCATTCCATAAGAAACTTATTTAAACTTTGTGATAGAGTATTTATAATTTTGTATTCATTTATTTAAAAATCATGTATTGCACGTGTACACATAACTTAATTGAAAATGTATTTCGCAATTTTATCTATCTATCTATCTATCTATCTCTCTCTCTCTCTCTCTCTCTCTATATATATATATATATATATGTGTGTGTGTGTGTGTGTGTGTATATATAGAGTATAAAGCTGAATTTCTGTGTGTGCGTGCGTGCGTGTGTCTGGTCACAAATAGGCTCCTGTATGGTTGACTATTTAAAGAAAACTGATTACATATAATGATAGAAGATTATCGAGACACATGATTGGGTATGTTTGATCTGACAGAACGGTGGTTCATTAAAACTGTGGGGTCTGCGTTCGCGCTTGGTCCACAAAGTATGGAAATAAAACATTTAAAAATTAAAAAAAAAGTTTAGAAGTGTTTTTGATATAGATGTACATGAGAATACTTTGATAAGTATGTTTTAACTTAAATAGGAATGGTATTATAAAATTGTGAGATCTGCGTTCGCGCCTTGCCTCCATAGAATGGAAATAGGCACAGACTTTAATAAAGACTTTTCATATCTATCTGCGTAAGTATACTTTGATAATTATAGTTCAGTTTGAGGAAATATGGTATAATAAAATTATGGGGTGTTCCTTCGCGCCTGACCTCCATAGAATGGAAATATGTTACAAAGTTTAACAAGTTTTTTTTAAATATAGATTTTCAGACTATTGTGATAAGTGCTTCAGTATGGACAGGCATGGTATGATAAATTATGGAGTTTATTTTTTTTATTTTTACTTTCATCATATTTTACTTTGGTTTTGATAACCCCAAATTCAACCCAAATTACAACCCTTCCTTTTCATAACCTATCATACTTTCGTAAATTAAAGTCCATTTCCTGTAGGCTGTTGTTGAACCCAGTCAGCGACGGGTACTTTTGCTAGTATATATATATATATATATATACATATATATATATATATATATATATATATATATATATATATATATATATATATAGGGTAGACAACAACTTGTTTCTTGAAATACTTTTCTCTTGAAAGTATGATAACGTCTATACATTTCTTTCTGGTAAATTGATTATTACAATATACTAGTAACATATTTCACTTAAATTATCAGCAATATGTTTTGCTATGCATAAGAAAATGGTAGTGAATGTAAAATATATGTTTATTTTCTCATGAGAAATTATAAGAAGGGTTTCATTCATTATTCAATAAATGTTTATTTTAAGCGATTAACACGTCAAAATAATATGCAATGGAACAATATACAGTTATCAATTATGTTCCCATTTTTTCTTGCTTAAAAACAGGATTTGTCAAAAAAAAAAAAATAATGGTGAAAATCTTTAAATACACAATTTTAAAAATGTTTCAAAAAAAAAAAAACATTCGACCGTAACATTAAATTGAGCTGCTGTTTAGGAGATGCGGAATACTTTTATAACAAGGTAAATAGGATTTACTTACATTATCTCATCGCACATTAATTACTAATAAAAAATATTGTAATATATAAAGCCTTACAATCTCATTTCAAAGTGAACAAAATATTATTTACTAAAAATATAATTCACTTGTTGTCTTCAAAGTATTAATTCTACGGTTTTAAGGCTACTAATAAGAGTATTTGACAAAAGGTATATTCTGCACATAAATATTCATTGAGTGTACAGTACATATAGTAAGATTTGATTATATAAATACATTGAAAAATATATTGTTTATATTGGGTTTTACTTAATATATTAGTAGACAAATAATCAGAATGTAATGCAATTTGTGTATAAAGTTTTAAATTTCAGATTCCGCAATTATTCTATTAAACATATTACTAGTTAATTTACATAAGTGCATACTTCGAAATTCAATTGCTAATGGAAAAAAAAATGAATTCGGTGTAAATGCACTTACTGATCCGCGCTATTTTTTAAATCGTATTTCTAAGTTTAATTAAAGTTTTATGATATGTTTTTTTATTCAATTGCAAGGTTAAAAAACAGAATAGGTACAAAACACCCTCCACTCCCCATGTTAAAAATATCTTTTTAAATAATAAGGTTATTATTTCAGCACGGATCAATAAGTGTAGGAGTATCATTAATTCTATATGTTATATATAATTATATATATATATATATATATATATATATATATATATATATATATATATATAAAATGAAAATTACAATTGAATTTACCAAAATGATCCAAGATGGTAAAATTAAAGTAAATTATAAATATTAAAGAATTAATATTTATAAAATTATCTCAGCCAGATATAAAAGTTCGATAATACCAAATAGGAAATAGAGCTTATAATATGAGCAAACAGTTAATGAAATATGTTAAAAAAACACTGTGAAATGAATGAAAAACATATTTAACCTGAAAAGGAAACACTAGATAAATGGATAGTCCTATGGATAGGACTATCCATTTATCTAGTGTTTCCTTTTCAGATTAAATATGTTTTTAATTCATTTCACAGTGTTTTTTAACATATTTCATTAACTGTTTGCTCATATATATATATATATATATATATATATATATATATATATATATATATATATATATATATACCCACACACACAAATATATATATATATATATATATATATATATATATATATATATATATATATGCATGTATGTGTATATATATTCAGAAAACTCTTCTTTAATTACATGAATTTTATATTTTCTGGTTTTGCCAACGGTATTATCCTATTAAAAAGAAAATTGTACGTGTTATGTACGAGAGATAGTTTTTCTTACATCACTTTCAAAAGGGTAAATGTAGAAACACAGCAAAAGTTAAGAAAACTTTAAGAGGACCGTGACACGCGTATGGGTATAACAGCATCACATTTTCTAAGACATTAAAAAGTCTAAGAATAGGAGAGTGGAAGAAAATTCCTCATAACTATTATAGTTTTTAATATGGTAATCATCGATATATTTGTGTATGCGATATAACATCCATTAGAGAGGTGGTTTGAACAGTATAATTCCGATTTGTTTAAATAGGGGTTGACATTGGACTCCGAAACAAAATATAAACTATTACGTAATACATTTTTGTAAATATCATATGGCTTATTAGCTAAGCAAAAACTGTTTTCGGGTGAAAAAAATACCCACATTTGCTTATGAGTAAAAAACAAAACAGAAAGTATTATTGTAATAAACAGCAAATTAAGTATGGTTGCAATCAGGACAATATTACTTACAGATAAATTAAAGCTGAACATTGATTATGAGTGGATTAAAGAAACGTTTTATTATTTACTAAAAAATATAATTCACTTGTTGTCTTCAAAGTATTAATTCTACGGTTTTAAGGCTACTAATAAGAGTATATGACAAAAGGTATATTCTGCACATAAGTATTCATTGAGTGTACAGTACATATAGTAAGATTTGATTATATAAATACATTGAAAAATATATTGTTTATATTGGGTTTTACTTAGTATATTAGTAGACAAATAATCAGAATGTAATGCAATTTGTGTATAAAGTTTTAAATTTCAGATTCCGCAATTATTCTATTAAAAACATTACTAGTTAATTTACATAAATGCATACTTCCAAATTCAATTGCTAATGGAAAAAATAACAATGAATTCGGTGTAAATGCACTTACTGATCCCCGCTATTTTTTAAATCGTATTTCTAAGTTTAATTAAAGTTTTATGATATGTTTTTTTTATTCAATTGCAAGATTAAAGCACAGAATAGGTACGAAACACCCTCCGCTCCCCATGTTAACAATGTTTGTTTTTAATAATAAGGTTATTATTTCAGCACGGATCAATAAGTGTAGGAGTATCATTAATTCTATATGTTATATATATATATATATATATATATATATATATATATATATATATATATATATATATGTTATATATATATAACCACACACACAAATATATATATCTATGTATATATATATATATATATATATATATGCCTGTATGTATATATATATATATATATATATATATATATATATATATTTAGAAAAATCTTCTTTAATTACAAGAATTTTATATTTTCTGATTTTGCCAACGGTATTATCCTATTAAAAAAGAAAATTGTACGTGTTATGTACGAGAGATAGTTTTTCTCACATCACTTTCAAAAGGGTAAATGTAGACACACAGCAAAAGCTAAGAAAACTTTAAGAGGACCGTGACACGCGTATGGGTATAACAGCATCACATTTTCTAAGACATTAAAAAGTCTAAGAATAGGAGATTGGAAGAAAATTCCTCATAACTATTATAGTTTTTAATATGGTAATCATCGATATATTTGTTTATGCGATGTAACATCCATTAGAGAGGTGGTTTGAACAGTATAATTCCGATTTGTTTAAATAGGGGTTAACATTGGAATCCGAAACAGAATATAAACTATTACGTAATACATTTTTGTAAATATCATATGGCTTATTAGCTAAGCAAAAACTGTTTTCGGGTGAAAAAGTACCCACATTTGCTTATGAGTAAAAAACAAAACAGAAAGTATTATTGTAATAAACAGCAAATTAAGTATGGTTGCAATCAGGACAATATTACTTACAGATAAATTAAAGCTGAACATTGATTATGAGTGGATTAAAGAAACATTTTTGGAGTTATATAAAATAATATTTATAATGAGTAGAATTAACAAACATTGTTTATGAATAAAACATACAGTGAATTGCACATTGTTGCAATGAACGGAAATGAAATCAACTGAAAAGTACTTATGAGCTAATTCAATTGAATATTGTTATACGTTAAATTACTTGAACATTAAGCAATAGTCAAACGAACAGAACTTGCTTCTCAGTGCAACACGAAAATGTTTACGATTGCAATGAACATAAGTCATAATTTCTACAAAGAACACGTTGTTTCAGCATGCAATACAGGCAATATTGCAAAATAGTGAAGTAAACATAATTGGTTAGTAGTGAAATAAACAAAACATTGCTTACGTAAAATAAACTAAACATTGTTTATATGTGAAATTAACAAGGCATTGCTTATCAGTTAATATCTGTTCATTATTTATTATTGGAAAACAAGAAAATGTTGGATATGAGTACAATTAATAGAAAATTGTCTTGAAAATAAATAAAAACATTCTTTATACGTGAAATAACACGATAATTGCTTATGAACGATTTATGAGGGGAATAAACAGAACATAGTAAAATAAACACACATATAAGTAAAATCAACTAAACATTTTTAATGAAAGAAATATACACAACACTGTTTATGAAAAAATAAAAGCTGAATATTTCTTTTGATTGCAATAAACAAAATAAAGTTTGTGAGTAAACTAGACAGTAGTTGGTTGCCGAATGGAATAAACGGAACATTTTTCCCGAGTGGTAAAACCATAGTATTACGTATGTATAAAACAAACCGGCCATTGTTTTTGCTTGTAATTAACACAGCATTGTGAATGAGTACATTAAGGCACTTGCTGAGGAGTAAAGTGCTGAAAACATATTAGTGATAAAAATACTTTTTAGATAAATAAACAAGCAATTGCTGATAAGTGAAATAACTTAATATTTCATAGGAGTGAGATACACAACACAGTGATCATGAGTACAATATTATGTTATTCATGAGTGAAAACATAATATTGCGAATGAATAACTAGACATTACTCATAAGTGAATTAAACATAACATTGTTTAGTGGAAAAATAAACATACGATTGGTTATATTACGTATTAAATATTGCTTCAGAGTGGATAAAATAGAGTATGAATGTAAACAGATTGTTGTTTATAAGTGAAATTATCAAAGTATTGCTATCAAGTGAAATAATGTAGACATTGATTATGATTATAATAAACAGACAATTAATAATGAATTAAAAACCCAATATTGATTACAACTGTTTTTGATGTTATTAAACAAAAATTGCTTATAATTTAATAAAGTAAAAACTGCATGTGATTAAAAAAAACAATAATTGCTTTTGAGTAAAAAAAAAAAACACAGCATTTCTTAGGAGTAAGATATTCAGAATATTGATTATGAATGATAGAAACACATTGCTTGTGATGACATCTAAGAAAACCTTGTACAAACCAAAACATTGCATGTGCATCAATAAACCGAAAATTGCTTTCGCGTAACTAAAACTGAACATTGATTATGCATGAATTAAACAGAGTGTTTTATAAATATGAGTGATATATACATAATTTTGCTGATGAATTAAAAAAAGTTAAAAGTTGCTGATGAGTGCAATTAACTATAAAAACAAAAATAATGATTACGAGTGAAAAAGAACACGATAAACTGCTCGCGAGTCATTGAACATTGCTTATGATTGCACTCAATTAAAAAGTGATTACGAGTGCAATAAATAGAACATTGCTTTTATTGCAATCAACGCAGAATAAATAAAAAAAAGAATGTTGTTATTAAGTGGCACAGACAAAAATTTTGCATGAATGAAAGAAATAAAATCTCGCTTCTGACTGCAAACAACAGAATACTGCTTATGAGGCAAGTGAAAGATACTTTATTCATGAGTGAAATAAGGAAAATCAATCTTAAAAAGTTAAAAAAAAAACAGACCCGTATTTATGAGTTTAATTAAGTAAACAGAAGATTGCTTATAATGAAATAAAAAATAATTTATGTGTTAAATTAGATATTCTTTATGAGTAAAAATTGAACATTTTTTATGATTGCAATCCAATGGATACTGTTTTTAAGTAGATAAAGCAATACATTACTAACTAATAAAACAAACAGAACATTGGTTATGAGAAGAAAGAACATTGTTTATGAGTGGCAAAAAAAAACTTTGCTCATGAGAAACACAAAAATTGATATTGCTTTACAGTTAAACAAATAGAACATTGCTTATATCTTATACATATTATTGCTTGGAATTTGCGTATATATACAACACAGAGCAGGGCTTACTAGTGATATAAAAAGAGAATGACTTATGGGTGTACTTTACAGAACTTTGGATCTGCAAAAGAAATAGAATATTGCATATAAATCAAATACAACAGAATATTTTTTTATTAGTGAAATTACCGAAACATGTCTTGAGTGGGAAATGAACAAAATATTGCTTATGTGTAAAATAAAGAGAACAGTGTTTATAATTGCAAATATATGAGCATTACTTATGTTTGCAAAGTATAGAGTATTGCTTGTGAGTCCAATAAACAGTAATTTGCGTAAGTACGAAATAAAGTAGACATTGCTTATAGTTGAAATATACCGAAAATGTGGTTAGAATTAATTAAAGCGATAATTACACATGAGTGAAATATTATGGATGAAATAAAAAGATTATTGCTTAATACTTGCAAGAAATTGTTGTTTTTATGAATAGAAATCTTGGGCATTACTTATGACTGAAATAAACAAAACATATGTATGAAATATATAACCAAGTATAATTTCAATCAAAAGACTAAATAGTGCTTTGCTTGAGTAAATAAATAGAACATTACTTATGCATAAAAGTAATAAAAAACATTGCTCATGAGTGCACTCAACAGAACATTGTTCGTAAATAAAAAAATATATGTACATATATATATATATATATATATACATATATACAGCATAGCTCCTATAATTTGGACATCCGCTACGTTCAAATTAGAGGATGCTGTTCAAGTTTCCCGATGAAAAGAAATGTGCTGCAGTTAACTTTAATTTTCTAAGAATTAAGAAATAGTAAATGAAATTCATTGCTATATGATACTTCAAGTATATATTTAGTTCAATTTATGATATATTGCAAGTAAGAATTGTTAAATATTATTAGCAGGAACAAAAACATTGAAAATAAATTAAATCTACTATTGCTTGTTAGGTATTTATTACCTAAGTTATCATCTACAGAAATCATAAATTTATGTAAAATACAGCTTTTTAAAATTTATTAATTGAATGAGTCTCATTGCAGTTTCTATTTTCATCGATTGATCTCTCGGGCGCTGCCGTTGTATTCTGTAAGCGGTCACGAAAATCTGCAATTTCTTGGTTCTGTAGCTTCTTTCTGATTATATCTCTTCGGAGTGACATTGCTTGCAAAACATAGTTGTCGCTAAAGTAAGGACTTTTTTCTAGAAATTGTATAACGGTCTCCATAGACGTTTCTGCATCATCCCATGATATTGCTTCATCAGAGTATTCTTGATTATTTACATTAGGGTCAAGAGAATGCGAGCTGTCGCTATTTTCATCACCATTACTGCCTTCAGGGTATTGATCAGTAGTTTTCTCATCTTGTTGCACACACATTTCAACATCATTTGCATTAAGTGATTTAAGAACAGCGTGGTTGATCGGTAACCCTTTGGTTTCAGGAAGTTTTTCTAGGCCCATTGTGGTGGGTATTTTACACTATTTTAAATAGAGCACTCTGAAAAAAATACAGTTGCTGTATATTAATTATCAATCGATAATCTACATTAATTACATAGTACCAATATTTACATTTCTGCCAATATCTGACTAAAACATGTAAACAGTTTTACTGCAACTCCGCATCAAATATGCTAATACAATTTCAATGACGAGACAGTTCAAGTTTAGAGAAAGTACAGGTCTAGAAGAAGTCCAAATTAGAGGAAGCCCAAATGAGAGGAAATCCAACTTTAGAGGAAGTTCAAATTAAAGGAGTTTTACTGTATATAGATTGACAAATGCGGAATTACAGATAGATGGATATAAAGTAAAATGTTCAGTAGATGAACATAGAAAGATGCGTTAGTCGCTGTTTCTTAAATAACGCATTGTCAGAAAATACTGCGCTTAGAGTCTCAAATTGTGTATTGGTAAATAAATAATGTAATAATATTCATTTAGCTTGATATCAGATAATATGTTATTTGTTAACAGTGAAATAAATCATGTTTATAGCGTATGTTTATATGTATTCGGGTTATATCAAATGGAACAACTAGTAAGCGTATGACACTTACCGAACATTATTTTTCTACACTTTTGTTTACGTTGTCTAGACATTGATTGTCAATTTCATCAGCAGTGTCTGTGCACACATTTGAATTGTTAGTGAGAACAAGTTTATCATTTCAGCGGACTTGTCACGATTGTAATGTGAAACAGAGGTCAATTTGCAACTTACACTTCAACTGGTCACGTGTTTATGATGGAAGAGCAAGGCTTCGAAACTAAGCTTTACAGTTAATTTAACTGTTTAGCTGTCAAACAGACGGATTGATGACACCGTCCACTGTTACGATTTAACAGAAGAAAATCGAAAAAAATCATTTTATTAGTATTAGTTACTGTATATTATAATGTCAATAAACGATATACAATTATCAAACATAATTTTTTTAAGAAACACAACAACCAAGAGTAGGTAGAGTTTCAATGGGAAAATTATATTTGAAATAAACAAAAGAATCATCATAATCATCATCACCACCATTGTCATCATCATCATCATCATCATCATCATCATCGTTATCATCATAATCATCATCATCAACAATAACGACCATAATAACAATAAAGTATTATCATCACCACAAACAACAGCAATAAAAACTATGATGATAATGATGGTGGTCACTTTTAAAGTCGTCCATGACGGCATTTATAAAGGAAAATGAGTAACAGAAAAAAATAACTGAAAATCGTTTAATCACAGATAAGACTTGCTTCACAACTTTTCAAGGTAGCTAAAATTTTATTTGAACGAAATAATATTGGGACTTCGTAACTTTTACAATTCTTTCATGATGATATAACGAATTGAAAGGCGAAAGGACGTTGGGCCTAATGCTGATGAATCGCGTATAATCTGGAAAAGCATCTGGTTAAATGACGATAACATCATGACGGTGCAGAATGGACCAAAGATATTTAAAGAGAGTTATCTTCTAGAAAGGAGCAACAAATGAGCATAACGCACACTGCCAATATGCTAAAGGCGAAGGCTAAAATGATTTCAAATTAAGGAGTCCAGAAATACTAGTTTAAAAAACCATCAGCTCTCCACTCACTTCTTGCAATAATACTAAACGATTGTTTGAAGTGACAAATTGTAGACCAATCACTAGCCTCTCAGTCATGTGGAAACTTTTCACTAGCATACTGTCTGAAAGTATCTATGGGAATTTGGACCATAACAATTTGCTGCCTGGGGACACAAAAGCCATTTAAAAAAAAATCTCGAGGCACCAAAATCTGCTTTTGGCCGATAAAATGATTTTAAGAGACGCCAAAAGAAGATCTACAAAGCTTGTCACGGGCTGGGTAGACTGCAAGAATACATTCGACATACTTTAGCATAGCCCCTAACGCCCGTACATATATAACAAATGGCATGAAGGATTAGTAAACCAATTTTCTTTCTGGAAATGTGGTATTAGGCAAAGTGAAGAGTAAGAGAGGGATCTTCCAGGGTGATAGTCTTTCCCGTCTGCTTTTTTCCTCACCTTGATTTCGTTGATATGTGTTTTACGGATGTGGAAGAAGGATATGAAATCGGAAGAGGACTATCTTCAGTAAAACATATTTATTTAGGCATGACCTTAAAGGCGTTAGAATGTATGAGAACCAGTTTGATACCCTGATGAACACTCTCAGATCCTTTAATAATGACATTAGGATGAGATTTGGCATCTAAAAATCTGCTGTTCTTGTGATTAAAAAAAGATATATTCCACTCAAATGGCCTTAAACCTCCAACAACAGATCTGATAAAGAATGTTGACTGTCAGAGGGACTTCAAGTACTTAGTGATAATGGAAGCTGATAAAATTAAGAACATGGAAATGAAAAAAGGTGAGTACAACAGATGAATATGTGTTATTCTTAAAACACACCTATACAGTCGAAATACAATATATACTATCAACACCACACCAATAGCTATCATTCGATATACTGCTTGCATACTTGACTGGAATGTACATGAATTGAAATGTTCGGACACAAAAACACATAAAATACTGACACTTTATAGGATTTTGGATAGGAAAGGGGATGTAGACCAATTGTATTTACCTAGAAATGGAGGGGATCAAGACTGACTTAGTGTTATGTTGACGTTCATCTTCGTCGCCAACTGTTATGTTTGCAGGTTGAACTAAATAACGTATAAGGCAATACAAATGAAGACTCAACAAACAAAGGTAGAGCAATAAGAAGTGTATTAGAAAAAGTATATTCACAGTATATTTACATAATGGTTGTCAGGTAAGAGAGTATTAGCTGAAGAACATAGCTGCTCTCGGCTCGGCCTTCGGTGGCTTCTGCTTAACACATAGTCAGACTAACCGAATCTTCCAATTTATGTGTAATATTATCCATATATGTAAATCAGTGGGCGCCACCACAACAGTAAGAGTTAGATGCTGTAAATATAGAAGAAGAAAATCTAATTAAATATATTTCTTAAAATTACGGAATTCTTCGATATGGAAGTGAGAAGAGAAAAGATAATTATACCTAGGGTGAAGAAGAGTGAGAGATTACAAGCGAGAGGGAATAGTTATTATGAAAGAAACTACACATTTAGGAATTGGTTGGTCAGGAGAGATCTTAAAAATCTACTGAGAGCACAATTATGACAGCCCGGGAACAAGCCACTCGCACTAGGTCTATCAAATCGACAAAACTGCAGAATACCCGATATGCAGAATGTGTAATTAACGGAAAGAAACATTAGTGCATATTGTATCAGAATGTGCTATGCTATTTCAACAGCAATATAAGAAAATGGAGACAACAAGGTCGCTCAGGTCCTCCACCGGAATATACGGAAACTCTACGGATTAGACAACAGTGAGAAGTGGTATAAGCATAAACGAGAAGTTGTACTGGAAAACAAATATCAAACTTCTTTAAGATAGTCGCATACAAATTGATAGGGTCCTTAAAGACACAAGACTTCACATAATTTTACAAAATAAAAACAAGAGAACATGCTCAGTCATTGACGTAGTCTTTCCGTTCGATACCAGTGCAAGAGAAAGAACACGAAAAAACGAGATCTGAAAAGCAAATTTATTAGACTGTAAATATAAAGAAGGCAAGGTGACTTCCAGCGTAATTGAAACGCTTGAGACCATAACAAAAGCCATCCTAAATGTCTTAATCAGTATGACAAGTCAATTTATTTTCCAATTTTACAAATGGCTTTCCCATTGGAAACAGAAAAAGTTATAAAGAATAACTTGACTTACTAAACCAAAACTGAGAGAAATAATCAGAAAGTTGAGAACGCTAGCAAACAACAATAATTATAAAATGCTAACACCGCGAACTATGAGAATGCCACAGTGATTCGCATTGTAATTGAAAAGCTTGAGACCATAAAACAGCCATCATAAATAGTATAATCAATTTGTTTTCAATTCTAAAAAAGGCTTGCATTTTAGGAACGGCGTTAGTTTAAACACGGCTTTCAGGTCTAAAATACAGAGAGATTCTAACAATATTTCTGTTCATAATATTGTGGCGCTTTTTTTCTAAATAATAAAGCATATATATTTTTTATTTGTCATGTTTATGATTATTGTAGAGGTCTGCTCCTGCCCATGATGATCGTAAACATCAAAATAAACTTTTACTTTTAATATTTTGTAAATTGTAATAAGAGGATATCATTAGCGTTGATAATTTACAACAGTTAAATACGTTTTGTTCATAATTTATTTTTGTTAATGACATTCTGCGGCACAGGTACGCGTTTAATATTTATAAAATAGAAATAGTTTTTACTTTTAATTTATTCATGTATATTCTATTCTCGCCGTCCGTGTTCGCGGTGTACATATATAAAAGATAAACACTTTTTCAAAATTATTCATGCTTATCATATCGTAAATCTGCGTTCGCGCTTGCCATTTTTCAAAAGGAAATACGTTTGACATTTTATTTAATCACAGTTATATCATTAAATACCGTTACTCAATATTGTAGCCTTACTGATTGATATTCATAAAAAGGAAATACTTTACTTTTAATTCATCAAAGTTCATTATATTGTGTTCTCGCTTGAAAATGCGTCAAACTTTTAAATTATACAAGTTTACTTATTGAAATATGGTTGATATTCATAAACTACGTTTTACTTTATTATTTATTGATTTTTGTGATATTTGTGAATCTGCAATCACACTTTACATTCACAAAGACTTTTAATTTTATAATGTTTATTACATTGAGCGGCATGCGTTTACATTTGATATTTAGAGAAATAACTGTTTCACTCACATGAACTGTGTTGCAGGTCTCGTTAAATGATTCTCAAATGCACCTCATCTCAAAATGTGCGCTCGTCATTTTCGAGAATCAATAAAAGTGGCATTAATAGAGGCAAGCCTGCTATTCTTCCTCTTTATAATGATTTTCTTATTATTTCACCTAAGCATAAGGATAGTTTCTTTGCTCGTCATTTTTCTACAATTCTTCTATCGATAATCAGTTGTGTGATTATTACTTCAAAGATGCTTGCTAGAATTCTTGCTGGTGTTGACACATCTAATCTGACTTGATTACTGTTGTTCTCAGACGTTTTGCACCAGAACATTTTTCTATCCTCTCGAAATTATTATTCGATGTTTGTCTCAGTATAGGAGTCCTCTGTTGTCACTATTATTTAAACTGTTTGTAATGTGTGGTCCAAATAGATATTGTTCTGTTAGTCTTTTCTCGGTCATTAAGATTTTTTTTTTGCGAAATTAGTCAACAGAAGGCTTGTATATTTTCTGGAAAATGTGTACGTCATTTATTACGTTCAATACGGACAAAATTGTTTTCGTTCAACATTTGATCTATTAAAAGTTGTAACTGAAATAATCCGTCAGTTTTTGAATAATTAAGGGGCATTGCGCTTGAAATTTCGAAGGCGTTTGACAGCGTGATCTTTTACATAAACTTCGAGATTAGTGTATTAGCTCTATATATCTTGACATAGTTAGATATTTTCCTTCCGTTCGAACTTGCGAGTAACTCTTGATTGAGTATCTTCTTTATCTGTTCCTAACAATTTCGGTGTTACTTAGATACTTATTTTAAGTATG
>NC_136485.1:163629460-163741960 GCF_053919585.1 Euprymna scolopes | reverse complement strand
TGAATCATTTCTCGTTAAACGTATGTCTCGTTGATCTTCGGTTTCTGAAGCACCTGCAGCAGACTGACCTAAGGCCTGTTTTTTAAGACGATTATTTCGTGGCTCTTAAGCCGAACTTTAGCCATGACTTTCCAAATAATTTTCTCTTGCATCTTCGCCCATCGAAGCTTGAAAAACAACTTTGATTTTACTCTTTTCGTTCGGATAAATGGGGAGATTGGCGTGCAGTGCACCTTATAACGCTTCGATTGAGAAACTACTTGTCGAAGGCACAGGAAAATTTGAATTATCGCCGATTGCATGCGAAGGAAGGACCACTCCGAGCCGAATTAGCCAAACAAATACGACCCTCTCATCCCCTGACTGTTGTGCTATGTCGTAGTGGACAGTAGTTGTTGATTGTTGCGCCATGCGCCTCCTTTTCCTTAGTTGATGCCTCAACGCACTTATCGATGACCTTCCCTTTTGGGCATAATTGATAGGTATCTTTTAAAAAATAAACAGCTGTAATATAAGTGTAATGAAAGTAAAGCAAAATAGAATGACGAAATTATTACAATCAATCGCTTAAATTTGTTCAAAAATATAAGAAAATATTAAATACACGAGAAATTCAAAATTAAGAATAATATTTTCTAAATCTATAAATAAGTAATGAAAACAGTCAGTAATAGAAAGATGTAAATAGACAATATCGTAACATAAATATACCAAAAAGAAGGTCAGTAAATATTTTATGAACTGCTTAACCTTGCTTAATATACGAGATATAAAAAAAAACCTTGCTTAATATACGAGATATAAAAAAACCTTACTTAATATACAAGATATAAAAAGTGTTTGGAATGCTGATGTTTTTAAAGTTAAAATTATCTTTAACAGTTTTTTTCGAGGTAAGTGACTTCTATGTTAGTCTTACTTTTTATCTTTAGATTCCAATATTAATAATTACATTTTATTTCAGTATTTAATTTATATATTCATTTTCTGATTGTTTTATTTAATGCTAGCGTCCATAAATCTTGTTTATTTATCTACCAAGTTGATCTTAAACATAGCATAGACTCAAACATTATATTTTCTTTTCAGACCCCACCCCTCAATCCTGCTTTAATTTTATCTCGCAGTTATTATAGCGTCACCAGCTGACTTTCGGAAGACCCCCTCGCTTTTCTTTTATATCGCAATTTTCTTAAAACGTCATAAGCAAAAGTCCAGAATATGATCACGCTTTTCTTTATACGGTTAATTAAAAAGAAGTCTTTGGAACGCTGGTGTTTTTAAAGCTAAAATTCTCTTCAACAGTTTGCATCCTGGATATGGAAGTTCTTTCCGAGATCAGTGACTTCTATATAAATCTTACTTTTTATCTTTAGATTCAAATATTAATAGCTACATTTTATTTCAGTATTAATTTTATATATTTATATTTTGATTGTTTTTTTTAATGCTAGCGTTTTCTCGTCCATAAATGTTGTTCATTATATCTACCAAGTTGATTGCAAAAAATATTAGGTATTTGTATTCATTTTTAGTTCTTGAGAGGGGAATCTATCACTATACTTTCCCTTAAACACGACAGTTATACTTTTAATAAGTACAATAATAAATAATGTTTTAATGGAGAGTAGATAACGCTTTGTGGATGCGCTATCGACAGCTCCCGTTACTCTCGCTTCTCTTTATTTGTCCCTCAGTCCTCATTTTTTAATGAGTGATTTTTCTGACAAAGGGAGTAGAAAAAGCTGTATTCTAGGTTGGCAGTATTTTGCGGGAACAGTCGCCAGAGATGGCGGAAATTCTCTGTTTCTATGGCTATACTTGTAGCCACGTCATTAGTAAGGGTGCTGGAAGTAAACGTTTTATCTGGGCTGACGTTATTCGCCTGATAGTCGAACCTCTGATTTACCACTAAGGAAGCTGTCCTATCAGCAGGTGCAAAGTACTTGGACTGAGGTATTGCCAATTGGTGAATGGATTCTGGACCATGCAGTAGCTTCTGGTGAGAGCTCTCGATGCCATATTAGTGGGTAATTGTTACAGCTTAACCTTATCATGTTCTACAAAAAAAATCTTCGTTTCTTTTTCTCGCAAAGTTTCCCCGCTCTGTCCTGCTCTAAGCAAGTCCGATTAACTAGTCCACAAATTCCAAATTTCCCTCATAACAAGTTTCAAGAAAAAATACACGATTAACCCCTGATCTCAAACTTCCAACGTAGACCCCACTACAATGTCACCTTCACGAGCATCAAGGGTCTTCGTTCTAACCTTCCAGAGGTTGAACCCCAATTACAGGAGACTAAACCAGCCATATTATTTTTAAGCGAAACTGGCAAATTAATAGATGTATAGAAACTAAAGCCGCTTTTAGGATGCCAGCAACAATTGTAATAAAGTAATAAAGAACGCAAGATAGTTGTATGCTAAGTCCGACAAGTCCAAAGTAGGTGAGCAGCGGCTTGGTTCCCACCGGTTTTGGCAAATAGTAAACAGAATCCTGAACAGAAACGTGCGTTCTATCCCAACTATCATCAATAGACCTGAGGTAATCGCGTAAGCTTCAGACAAAGCCAACAGCTTTGTCAAGAACTTTGCAGCTAATTCTACCCTTTTCGGCCAAGGCCGCCAACCCCCAATATGTCCTTCTGTATCAGAAAACACACTATGCAATATACATATATATGCACGTGATGTCGCCAAGCTAATCGAAAACCTTGATTCCAGTAAAGCAACTGGACCTGACGGTATTCCAATTATTGTACTAAAAAATGCAACCAGAATTAGTGCGCATACTTACAAAACTGTTTAAATGTTGTCTTAAGGAGAATTGCTTCCCATCACCCTGGAAAATCTCATCAGTATTCCCTGTATTTAAGAATTCAGGTGATCGTTCATGCCCCTCTCAGTACAGGCCAAGAAGTCTCCTGTGCGTCATGAGTAAGTTGCTGGAATCTGTGTTAAAGACAGAAGTAATCAACCATCTCAGCAAAAGTAACCTTCTTAGTGACACGCAATATGATTTCCGTTCTGCTAAATCTACAGCACATGTGCTTACAGTTATATCTATTAGGATTAGCGAATCTCTCGACGGAGGCAACCTTTCTAGGGCAATTGCTCTTGACATATCTAAGACGTTTGATAGGGTATGGCATAAAGGTTTACTTCACAGGATCTCTACCTCTGGTATAGCTGGAAATATCTTCTCAATTATTAAATCATTTTATTTTGATAGGTACATAAGAGTACTAGTTGATGGGCAAAAATCAAAACTCACAGTATTAATGCTGGAGTATCTCAGGGGTCCACGTGGGTCCAACTCTATTCCTGATCTACATTAATGATCTTCCAAATCACACCCTTACATCATTCGTAGACATTAATGCTGATGACACTACCATCTATTGTAGCACATCTAATATAGTAAACGACCAAGTTCTCTCTGATTCTCTCTCCTCTGATTTGAGCACGTGGTAAAATTGGGAAAGGAATGGCTGATTACTTTTTATGCATCCAAAACCAAGCTTCTCTCTTTAGATCATCAACGTTCTGATCCCTATTTGGCATCAATTGAAATGAATGGCTCTCGTCTTGAGAAGGCCTCAAGTGTTGACAAGCTACTGGGATTGACCTTTACTCCTGATCTTAAATGGAACACGTACGTTAAATCTGTCGTCAAGGCCGCTGGAAAAATGGTGGGATCCTTCTATCGATCCAGTAGATATCTCATTGCTGATGCAATTCTCTATCTATATAAGAGCCAGGTACGTCCAAGGATGGAATACCGTTGCCACATCTGGGCAGGAGTTGCTAGAAAAGGCTTGTCCTGCCTTGATAGTTCAAAATAGATTTCGTAGCCTCGAAGGAGATGTCCTTTTCTGTATCTCAACCTCTATCTCACAGAAGATATATTGCGTTGTTGTCTCTGCTTTATCGTTATTTTCATGGCAAATTTTCGAGTGAGCTCCAATCTATGGTCCTCCTTCGCAAACCTTTACAAGAAACTCCCGACTAGAAGAAAACACTGGCAATAATACCCCCACTCTTTATATGTGGCTGAACCTAAACGTACCTTCCATGAACAAAGCGTCTTTCTTAGAACTGCACGCCTGTGGAATCATTTTCCCTTTTTCTTGCTTTGCAGCTGACTACAATATGAATGTCTTCAAGTCTAATGTAAACAACTTCTTGATGAGCCGTTCAACTTGTGAAAAAATTTTCCAAATTTTCATTACAAACGATTACTATATTGTCCAATTTCTACTGTCCCCTCCTTATCCCTTATCTTCGAGTGGACTTTTGGTCTTGATAAGTGGTGATGCCTATGTAAAAAAAGATAATATACACTTTTTATACACTACTTAACATTGCTTAATATACAAGCGTGTGAATATTTGCTGACCATAACCTATAACAAATTATTTCTTTCTGTACACATTTAAAAAAAAAATTAAATACCAAGCTATTGTAAATTATTTTCTTAAAACTTATTTTCAATTAATAGGAAAAAATGAAATAAAAAAAAATTCAAGCAGTTGTTATTGCTTGTAATTTTACGATAATTTTTTCATTTAAAAGCCATTTAAAAAAGGTTAAATAATTTAAGCAAACAGTCAGTAATAAAAAGATGTAAATCGAAAATAACCTTACATAAATATAACAAAAATATGGTCAGTAAAGGCAAAAAAGAAAACTGGTGATACCTTGCTTAATATACAAGATTGGGTTGAGTCTGTAAAAAGTAAAGTAATAAAAAGAAAGAAAAAAAGAAAGTCACAATGCACATTTGGGGGGGCTACAATTCATTTCAAAGGTAAAGAAATGTATGCCTGTGTTTTACGTTATAACTGTGAAAGTGTTCTTGTGCTTGTACTAAATAATATTTTTTAACAATAATGGAATTAACCTCCCCCACCCACACACAAGGAAAATGTCAAGAAAAAAATTAACAAAAGAAAAGTAAATTTTATTGCGTGAAATTTTACGATAATTTTTTTGTTAGATGAGGATCGAGTAGCAGACGAAAATTGCTATATCAATTAAGGCATTTCTGTAAATTATGGATAATGAGTTTGACCATCCTAGCAAACCAGCTGGAAGGAAACGTTATATGCAAGGAAAATGTGATAAAATAAATTATTTCAACAAATGAAAAGAATTTCAGACCCGAGATAAGAGTTATATTAAATATGCCGTTTTTGTATTTACTATGTGTTTTCGGTTAGTTTCGTATAATTGTATTTAAGGTTCACCAAGGGAAACATGAAAAAATGTACATTTTAAAATTCAAAATGATCATCTAATATACCCATAGACACAAACTATCTCTATCTTAAGAGATAATTATGAACAAGTTTTTTAATGAGGCGTATTATGATTTAGGTTTATGTGCGCGTGTGCGTCTTGTCATAGTAATCTGGCGGTTTCACGCATGCGCGTATATGTGCGTGCGGGTGTGTTGCTATAGAAACCAGACGTAGATTTGGATGTAAATAGAAATTTTCGTATACACAATGTCTTTTGCGGGTACTTTCATATAATGTTATTTTTGTCATTGTTCACTTTGCAAAAATTAACCCCCCCCCAAGATTTACAGAAAATTATTGTCTTTCATTTAATGCTGAAATTAAGACGATTGTAATCATCGTTTATGAGACGTTTGATTAGATTAGAAAATCAAAACTGTTCCTAGTTTCCACAATTTTTTTGCTTTTATAGATGTATAGATAGATTTAAAGATTCTGATATTGTTTATATATCTTTCTTTTAAAAAATGATTTATTTCATACTCTTCCTGTTAAAAAACTGTACAAATTTGTTCTAAAGTCTTGTCATATTTTCATTATGCAAATAAGATTAATACGAAATAATTCAACTACATCCAGTCAGATTTATATGATTGTGAACTCCCTATTTTTTCAAACAAAATACGTTTGATATCACTAATGCCCTACCGTAATGATATTGAGTGGAATTCAAAGAACATTAAATACGCAAGTATATATATACCAATTCTCAACTTGCATATAATCTCCTGACGTAGTTTATGCTAATATAATATGCATGTGTGTGCAATATTATTCTACTAGAAAGCTCATCCCAATCATTTAGAAATAGATGACCTGTGTGCATTCAACAATCAGTCGAGGACAATTATATGAAAATATATAAAAGTAATGTTAATTATCCTATGGTATTTTCTCCTATGTCTACTAGAATAAATATACTCATGTGGTTACTGGTTTAGCATATAGATCTTTGTGTTAGTATATATTAATACATTCTTGTAATTAGAATTTCTTCTGGCATTGTCCACCGTCATACAATTAATACAATTATTATGATTATCAGTCTAATATGTCTTAAACAAGATATTAGTAAAGACTTCTTAGAATAGAGAGTAAAAAGAAACTGATATGTCTTGCAAGGTGTATCCGAACTGAGGAACACTAAAATATCTATCGCTATTCATGACAGATTATTTTTTACCAATATACACATTTCTGAGGATGGGAAATATAACTATATGTAAAAAAGCTAGACGCTATTCAGTCTCGAATTTTTATCGTGTCGTATGCTGACAATAGAAATATTTGTATTATCTGCTGCATCATGAAAGAGATAAAAATAATTAATCCGTTCTCTTCAACGAGTCATTGTGTGATATCCTGATAAGTAGTATCAACCAGGTGCGGTTAATATGAAAGCGACTCAATAAAGCGAATAATAAAAGCTACATCCTAATCTCGAGGACAGGTCCGATCGCAGGACAAAAGACAGAACATCCTTTCATGGTTCTAAGTCATGCTGTTATATTGTATCTATCCAATGGTTTATTGTTAGTGAATTTTCCAATATTCATCTGCGATTATTATACTACACGATGCGCTGACTCGTACAGACAGACGACGAAAAGTAAATACGTAAAAAAATGCTTTGCACTTTGTTTTTGTTGTTGTTCTTTATTTAAGGAAAAAAGGTGCACAAGTTTAAGGTTATTTCATGCGACATCCGCACATATGTTTTACAATAATAACGTCATGATAAGAAAAACTACAAATATTTAACTATGGCAAATTCTGTTGATATTTTGTCGAAAGATTGTATACTTCTAGAACCATTAATAGGCATTTGAATAATTTTTCATGACAAAAATGTACGTTTGGTTTTAATATAAACTTACTACATCATAGAATAATAGCTGTCGAAAGAATGCACTCCCCGTCTTAAATAACAATAAGGCTACCCATTTAGTATTCTAATTGCTAAATAACGGACGAGGCACTGCAAAGAGCCCTTCTATGGTGGCGAAATCTCTAAATACACGCATAGTATGAAATAATATTTTAACTGGACCCCATTATGATTGATATACTATTTCACACACTGGAATTCATAAAAAATATTTACTATGTAAAATTCAATTACCATCTTTCGATGTAAGGAAACAAAAGATATTGTCCACAACTCACATTATCCATGTACTTACACAGTCATTCATAGTAAAATGGAGTTCAATTCATGATTGAGTAACCTTTTCTACTTGTTCTTCCACAATGTGGTGAAAGTAGTGTTTTCTGTTAAAAAATTTTGAATTTAATTGTTTTTATATGTTCTGATTACAAAACATATCTGAATACATAACTACATCAATAAAGCAAAAAAGCGACGATAATAGCGACATATAATGATAATAATTTCGGTGGCAACACTATTGAAAATAACACTATTGTCATAAATGTTAATAGGAAAACAGATTGCATGATCAAGTTATGAAAATAAATATTTATTATCGTCGACCAAACATTGAAAACTGCTCGATGAAAGTTGTGTAGAGTTGTCAAACGATATGTTTGTAAATGTGAAACTTGCAATTAATTTCGAAATAACGCTACCCTTACATTTTACTGGGTTTATGACTAAAAATGTTTCTAGGAAACTAAAGAGGGAATAAAAGAACAGATCTATTCAGATGCTTTCTTGTTGATTATAAATGTGATACAATTAATCATATTTTCTAGTATATAAAAATTGGATTTTTGGGCTCAGTATTTCGCTAAAGTTTCATTAATATCACTCAGAAACGTTATGCCGTGTGCGTGTACCTTATTTAATCATACACAACTGGCCTTCATTGATATACTCATATCACGCACAGAGCATGGGTTCCCCAGTTCGATACAAAACACCTGACGAAGGCCGGAGGGCAAAACGGCCGAAACGTTGTGACAATAACAACCAAGATGAGGAAGTCAGTCCGACAATCTCAATCAATGAAAACACCTCATCTCAAAAATACAGACAATTACAGCTAAGGATGTATTACATTCTATAGAATGTGAACATATGTATACATTTCAATCTATCTATCTATATATGTACTTGTATATAAGCATATATATATGCATACATAGGCATATAAATATACATATATACATTGCGCTATATATATATATCTGTGTGTGTGCGTGCGTGTGTGTGCATGTGTGTGTGCGCGTGTGTGTGTGCGTGTGTTGAATACAGATAAACATCCAGTAGACAGAATTATGGAGACATATTTTGTTTTGTTTTGTGATCGACCGTATGTTTTTACACTTTTTTCCCGACAAAAACGCCATTAAAATTTTATATCAGTTGTGTGTAAGTTTTTTAAACATTTTATGGACACGAATTTGCTAGACGATCATCAGAGTATTTGTTTTATTGTATTAGATAATTTTCATACACATATGGTAAGGAACGTTGAAGTTATGTATAAGATATTAAATATACTAATGTCAATACCTATAAGTCGTCATCAATTTATTAAAAAAGTATCTAGCGAAGCGTATATACTAAAAAGGAACTGAATAATTTAAACTTATCTTTGCATTGAAACTTTAAGAACAGTAATGTGAAAACAAATATATTAATGGCAGCATTAGATTACGTATGCGTATTGGCAACGGGTGACGAGGCTTTTCTATTATGAATAGTAAACCTGAGAGAAATACACTAGCGTTTTTAATCACTCGAAGTTCTACGATAATTGAGTGATAGAAATTAGAACAAAATCGATGTCATTCAAGGACAGTGTACTGGATCACCACGTTCTCGTGGCGTGTAATTTTGTCGACATAAATATTAAACGGTGTGATCGGATTATATTATAGAACGTTAGAAATTTGAAGTAACACACGTGTTGCTTTCATCTACAGAGAGAATGTTTTCATTTCTATATTCATTTTGGCGATAAGATTATTCATAGGATGAACAGTGAAAGAGGATCGTCACCTTGACTCCATTCAAATTTTTCTGCATTTGAGGAAGTTATTTGTAAAATATTACACCTAATGTAACCCTTCCCAATTTCCATGAGACTTGCTGGTGTCATGCATTAATAATTCACCTTAGTGAGTGTCTGATTTCACATCATCTGACATTAAAAAAAAATTGTATGAGAGAAAAAGTAGTTGTTGTTTATGCTATTAAGTCACAAAATATACGAATGCTCAAATTTGTAACTAGAACATAAAATCGACATGTATCGCCAACAGCCTGAACAGATTGACCGAACACATCGTATTGTTAGATATTTATGCCTTTTCCTTAGACCACATTTCGTACTTTGATAGGGTTCAAAATAGATTCCGATGGGTGCCTATTTCTCTTCCCTGCAAGCTCTTTCCCACAAAAGAAAGGTTACTAGCCTGTCTCTGCTTTATCGTTATTTCATAGCAAGTGCTCGGCTGAGCCCCAATCTATGAGACTTAAACCTACACATAGATTCAATGTACAAATATTCTTTTCAAAAATACATTTTTGTGGAACTGTTCTGTTTTCTGTCTTTCCAACTGACTACAATACAGTGAACAAGTTCTTGATGTGCCATCTTCTTAAGTAATCCAAGATACCAAATTTCCACTACTTACAATTGTTACGATATTTTTCTATTGACTACTTTCTACTCATCAACCCTTATGTTCAAGTGGCCCCCAGACCTTGGTAAGAAGTGACTCAATTCTCCCCCCCCCAAAAAAAAAAACACACATTTACACAGGTGTTAGTGTTACATGATAAGGGCTGTCCCCTGTTCATGTAAGTATAAAAATAGAGAGATTAGTTAAAATGGAAATAAGAGAAAGCAGAAATCGAACCCTGGACATAAGTTTTAAAGAACAATAGGTTTAAATGGAATGTCCAGTAAATTGTTAATTCGGATGAAATAAATAATAAATAAACTATTCAATTGTTAAAAGAATGTGGATAATAAAATATGAGTTAAATAAATTAGATATGTAGGTTAAATTCCTTTGTGGAAACAACACAAGGAAAATAGGTTATTGGGAAATCAATGTCGAAAACGTGCAAAGTCGCGCATGTTGAGACACGTGAATTTTGCTCACGTGGCCGGGATGCATGGAGTTCTCAATATAGCAGGTGGGAGTTAGTTGGTCGAGAGAGAGTCGGAGACAGTCAGAGAGAGTCAGAGACAGTCAGTGAGAAAACTCAGAGACAGGCGGACGTCTGAAGCGAGACGTTACTTCAGAAACTAAAATGTGAAACTTTGAGTTCTTAATGAGGAAGTCACGACCGGTCGTCAGAAAATAAATTCACCATGTGTTTTGGATAAAGCTCATCTTTGTGTTGTGATTTCTACAAAAAGGTAAATTGTATCGTTATTATATGTCTGTGTTATAAAATGTCATTACAACATCTCTCTCTCTCTCTCTCTAAGATACAACATCATATGTAATAAGACAAGAACTCTCACTAAGACACATATCATTACTAATAAGAACTCTCACAAGAAAAAGCATCACTTATAATAGTCTCTCTCTAAGACTCTTTAATGAAACCCCTATATAACATTAGTTGGGGGAAAATCTACTCAGATTGTCTTCACCTTATAATCCGCCTGATATTAGTAACTTACTGACGATACCAGTAAATTGCCAGATATGCCCGAGGAAAGCTCATCAAACATATTAGAATATAAGAATGCTCAAAATATTTATTTACTAAAGTCTGCTTGTATCTAATTCCTCTTTCACAGTATTTATATCTAGTAAAATCTGATACTATCGATTATAAAATTGTTATGATAATTTAAAACGAATATAATATTTTGAATTTAAGAAGTTAATTATGTGAATATTATATTACACTCGATTATAATTATTGAAGTATATTTATAATGCCGTATTTCCTCGTATTAAACTGAATAAATAGTTTCATTTAATACAAGTTTACCAAAAGTAAGTTCCCAACATAAAAAAATAAATGTCATTTAAATGATCCGAGAGCAAAGCTTACAGTAAGGAAGTCACTTGCTCTCGGATCATTTAAATGACATTTATTTTTTTAAACTAACAACTTATTAATAATATACACAACTAATTTAATATTTTTAAAAACATATGAACGATTACAACAAGTAATCTTTTAAACTAAGGCGCTTATCGGTGTAGGAGATAATAAATAGTGATTGAGTTTGTAGGGTTTGCAGAGACACCACAATTTTATTATACCGTCCCTAGTAAAGTTAAAACATACTTATCAAAGTATTCTTATGTACATCTATATCGAAAACACTTGTAACCGTCTTTTTTTAAATTTTTATTTCCATACTTTGTGGACCAGGTGCGAACGCAGCCCCCACATTTTTCATTAACCACCGTTCTGCCAGATCAAACATACCCATTCCTGTGTCTCATAACATCTAATATCATTATATGTAATTCGTTTTTTTTTAAATAGTGAACCATATAGGAGCCTATTAGTGACCAGACCCCCCACGCACACGCATTCAGCTTTATATATATATATATATATATATATATATATATATATATATATATATATATATATAGTAAAATATCTATATCCCAAATTTCAAGAAGTTCAACTTACCGTTTATTTTTTTCGGCATGTTAAACTGTTCAAGTTTTAGAGCACCTGATTTATAGCGCAGAATCGTATATTTTGTATTTTTCTCGTCCTAACTTAACAAAAGAATAGGAATATAAACTTTAAAAGTGAATATAAGGAATATGCACATAATTACATATATGCGAAAAAAATTCGGAAAAGTAGTTGCAATTATGTTTTTTATATTCACACCATCTTCGGTTTTAATGTAAAGTCCGTTAAATGTGGACTATAAATTTAAATTAATATGTCCTATAATAATAAATACGATTAAATAATGAATTAACATATCATATTTATGTGGACCCCATGAACGGACAACACTGGGCGGCTCTGGAATTACAGACACAGGCACACATACACACACATACACACAGATACACACACAGAAATACGCACACACACACACACACACACACACACACACACACACACATATATATATATCGAAACTGCGAGATAAAATATATTACAGTTGAATATCCTTGTTATTATTTAGGTTTTGTCTGGCATAATCACGTTTGACACACAACTTCTAGTCAGATCACCGAAGTTAAGCAACGATGATACTGGCTAGTACCAAATGGGTGACCATTTGAGACTTCCATGTGTCTATGCGCTCTCCGCTTATCTTGGCTTTATTTCCAGTCGTTCTGGACTTCTCTTTCCACTAGACTGAAACAGTGCCGATCCAGGAGAAATAGGGTTGCAGATCGCGCAACCTTTACCTCACAATTACGCGCGTGGCTTCCCTTATAGGTGGTTACCATTTGAATGAAGGCACCCAATTGAAATGTAAGTTTTATTCGAATAATAACTTCTCTAAAGATAGTTTTTTTTTAGCTTTAGGTCGCGCCTTATCAAAATGAATATAGTAAGTTTACTTACAAGTTTATACATGAAAACTTTGCAGACTATAATTTCCTCCTTAGATCTATTAATATGAATAGTGTCTTAACTATATCTTCCACATAACAACAGTTTCTAATAGAATAATGTTTTAGAGATAGATTAATGATAGTACGTAGGTATGTCGCATAACAAAACAACAAACCTATGTGTCCATCCTTGTCGTTAAATAAAAGGGAAACTCCTCATTAATTTCTTAACTAACTTTTGTAATAAAATAACCGAGATTTTCATGAGTTTTTCTTTCGATATGTCAAAGAATTATTTGATGTAAACGTTATATGATGATTCTTTCTACGTAAATAAATAAGTTATCAATCATCAAATGCCAAATCTAATCAAAACTCTTGAGACTGAAAAATGATGACTCGCCATGACAATTCAATTCTAAGTATAATGATGGACTCATATGACAAGTAATTTATAAATGGTTATTTCTGAATACTGAGCAGGAAGACCTTTCTCAATAAGACAACATTGGAGATGTGCCATACTGATTATACAGGCCCTTCATCGGGAGCCCATTGAAATTCTCTACTAAAAATACAGTATTCAATCGATTTAGTATGAATTGTGATTTATTGGAAACGATGTGCCCGGCCAACCTCCATTAATCATCGCATTTACTAAATTGTAATTTGAGAAGTTTTATTTCATTGGGAGACAGGAATGTCGAACGACTGTCACCACGCGTTACAAAACATTAAATATGCGACCACTTTTTTCTAGTGCATATTTTAAGCTTAGACGATGTCAAATTGAATCAATGTTCTTTATTGGGAAATAATTGTTTACGAATAATAGAGCTGATATTTGTTATTTTTTCGATTCTGTGATTTAGTAATAAAACTTTCAAATTATTTATAAAATATTCTTAATACGTTAAATAAAATCCAAAACACACAGGACTTGTAATGAAATATCTTGTGAAGGAGATGGGCTTTCAGAATATTCCGACGAATAATAAAATCGACATTGTAACTAAGACTTAGAAATAGATAAAAACAACTATACACTAATACGAAATTAAGCTATACTATTTTTTACTTTTCTTTTCTAATGCTTCACTATTAACAAAGGCACGGGGATACTCGAACATAAATATTAAAGATGGCTGGTTGGTTGTTTTTGCTTTACGGCATATCAACCATTTTCATTTATTTACTGTCGAATCCAGTGATTTTGAAGAACAATTTTTTAATAGAGTATATTTGCTTTTTGTTTGTTTTTTTTACCGTCGGTTTCTATTCAACCCATAGTTAGGACCCTTACAGGTACTACTAGTCCGGGTGAGTTTGGACCTGAGAGCAATGGCAATTAAAGGGTGGTTCCACGCTCCTCAAAGCCCGCAAGCTGGGGTCTCACCATCGGATATAGTTTAAGATCATATCCAGGAAAACAATATTAAAGTGATTATCGGTTAAACTTCGAATACAACATGTAAGAATTGGAAACAATCGTGCAAGAGACAAGGAATTCATATCCAACATGACTGCTAAACAATTATTTAAAAGTTTATGATATCATGTAGTTAACTAAAACACCTCATATATTTGTCAATATTTGTGACGATCTGGATGGAAAACTGTGTTCATGGAAGTTGCACTGAGTCTTTGATAAATAGTGGGAACAACGTAAGCCTTCTACTGTGGTTATAGTAAGGTAGGTTCCAGTTGTTTATGGAACACCACCAAACACGTACTATGAACAGTGGTGAAATCTAGCAACATTGTTTCAATAAAAAGTGGAATACAGAGAGGAAAATACATCACCCCATATCAGATTGCAAAGTTGGTTTCGTATACTATCAAGACAAGAAGAGTGTTTCAACGGAATCTGATAGATATAATAACAGTACTCCATTCATGAACATATGTCCAGCAGGCAGTTACAAATAACTTGAGACCACTTCACCGAATATTACTTATATAAAATTAGAGTTTAGACGGATTCCAGACGCACTTTACAATTGTATAAGTAATATGACCTTTCAAGTTCTTTTTTAATGGTATCTGGCTGACAAAAACATGTCCATTAATGTGCAATAACATATAAATGCTCGTTTTGCGAAGGAGTGGCGTTTTATCTAGGTCCAAAGGCTACATAAGGATAAGAGTTAATGGGTGTACGATAGTTAATGTGACAATATCATAAAATTTGTTAGCAATCGAAAGTTGCAAATTTAGATTGATTAAGAGGACAACTCATCAAAACTTGTTTACGCTCGACTTGAAGACGACCATAGTATAGTCAGCTGAAATGCAAGCAAACGGTGCAGAATTCCACAGGCGAGCAGTTTTAAGAGAGGAGTTTTGTTTATAGAACCCACGTCTGTTTAGGTACAGATAAAGAATGGGGAAATTATTGATAGTTGTTTCAGGTAGACGAGTGTTTTTTCATAGTAGTTTGCATAAAGAAAGAACTATTCATTAGATCCCCGACGAGCACTTGTAATGAAAATAATGGTAGAGCGAAAACAGGCTAGCGAGGTTTCCTCTGTGGGAAAGAAGTTCCAGTCTCCTACTTCCTATTTTTCAGCGACCTTGACAATGGAATTTATGTGGTTAACAGCGTTGATGATGGAAAGATAAAAGCTTGGTTTTCGATGAATTTAAATTAATCAGCGATCTTTCCCCCATTGCATCGCGAGCTCAAGATCAGAAGAGAGAAAATTAGATGGGTCTTGATCATGCCCGACCTTTAAAGTGTTGCCATAGATGGTAGTATCTTCAGCGTAAACCACCCCGTCTTCCATAAGCACCGAAAGCAAAAGTCAGTGAATGGAAAGCCTTCAAATGCGCTGGAGGTGTCTCTTGGATGAGAAAAATAAGTTTAATGAATATCTCAACACGTGATAACACCCCACCGACACCGGTATTTTTAAAAATATTTTAGTGCTAAATTGTCATTATTATAATTCTATTGTTGGAGGTGTCTCTTATATAAGAAGAAAACCGCTTACTACCTTTAAGGTAAATTACAGTAATGTATTCCATTTTCATTTTATTCGAAAATATGGGAAGGAAATTTATCTTCAAATATCTTTCATTTCGAATTAGAGCTACGAAATTAATATAAGTAAACATTAATGTGATTTAAACAATTTTGTTAAAGTAGAGTAGACAACGCATTGTGGGTTGGTCATTGGCAGCTCTTGTTACTCTCGCTTCTCCTTATTTATCCCGCAGACCTCATTTCCAATGAGTGATTTTTCTGACAAAGGGTAAAGCTGCTTTCTAGGATGGCAGTACTTCGTGAACAGTAGCCTGAGATGTCGGAAATCTTCGGTTTCTATGTCTATCCTTGTAGCAATATCACTAGTAAGGGTTCTCAGGGTAAACGTTTCATCTGGGCTGACGTTATCCGCCTAATAGTCAGGGCCCCTTACCTTGGATTAACCACTAAGGAGGTTTTCCTATCAGCAGGTGCAAAGTACTGTATTGCGATTTGGTGAATGGATTCTGGACTATTCAGTAGATTCTGGTGGGGCCTCTTGATGCCATGCTACTGTGTAATTGTTGTGGCTTTACCTAATCATGTGCAACAGAAATCTACGTTCCAATCTTCCAGAGGTTTAAACCCAATTATAGGAGATGAAACCAGAAATATTCTTCCTAAGCGAAACTAGCATAGGCCGACAACTCCCCTAGACTAGTTCATAATTAAACGATTCTCTAACTTAACATTTAAATCTGACCCCCAAGATCGCCATAGGCATTGAATATCTCCCTACATTAAAGATGATTTTCAGTGTGGTAGGAATATCTCCAGTGAAAACCCTAATTTACTTTATATGTGCTTCCGGGTTGCAATTAACTACACCACTGCATTTATATTTGCACTCTATCGCCCCCACAACAGCGGAATTTATTTCTTTAAGAGCATATCTGAGAAAATTGACCACATCTTGTCTGCTGATCCCCCGGCTAACATCCAGATTTGTTGCAACTTCAATGTCCACAATGTAGAATTGCTGAGCCACTCGAAAAAACAGAATATGAGGGGAGGTTATGTCATGATTTCGCCATTACCTATGACTTCACCCAGATTGTTTACAAACTCACCCGTGTGCCCGATACTTCTGGTTTGTACGCTAGGCTTAAGACTTTTTCTCACAACTTCCACTGAGCTATGTTCATATTCCGTTCTGTCTCCTCTGGGATATTCCGACCACTCAGTCGTATCAGTTCAGATAAAAACGCAATGCAATAAGTCTTCAGACGTACCTCTCAAACGTACTATATATCAGTAATCAACGGCTGATTGGGATAGCTTCCGTACATTTACATCTGATATATCTCTGCATTCCATGTTTAAAAAGGATGTGTCCTCCATTTTATCAGACCTGACCGAATGGTTAATTGTAAGCATAGATTGATTCATACAATCCAAAAATTTCCAACAAAAAGCTAATACCAGCCATGGTTCTCCTCAGAATGTACCGCTGCCTTCGCGCACAGTAAACACTTTTTCCATAGCTACCAACGTAATAGATGCACTGAGACTAAAGCTGCTTTCAGGACTGCCAGCAAGCACTGTAAAATAGTAATAAAAAATGCAAGAGAGATATATGCTCAATCCGTTTTATCCAAAGTAGATGAGCAACGGCTTGGTTTCCACCAGTTTTGGCGAATAACAAACAGGATCCTTAATAGAACCGTGCGTTCTATCCCAACCATCATAATGGACCTGAAGTCATCTCGTCAGCATCCAACAAGGCCAAACTATAGGCCAAGAACTTTGCAGCTAATTCTACCTCATGCGACGAAGGCCATCAACTCCCCTCATTTCCTCCTATAACAGACAACACGCTTTGCAACATATCAATATCTGTGCGTGATGTCGTCAAGCAAATGAACAGCCTTGATTCCAGTAAAGCAACTGGCCCTTACGGCATTTCAATTATAGTGCTGAAAAGGCTTCAACCAGAACTTGCCCCCATACTTACAAAACTGTTTAAGCGTTTCCTTAAGGAGAAATGGAGATACACCTCATCAATATACCCTGTATTGAAGAATTCAGGTGATAAGTCGTCCCTCTCTCAATGCAGATCAATGTCTACTGTGTGTCATTAGCAAGTTGCTGCAATCCATATTAAATAGAAAAGTATTCAACCATCTCGGCAGAAATAGCCTTTCTAGTGATATGCAATATAGTTTCCGTTCTGCCAGATCTACAGCAGATGTGCTAACGGTTATATTTCAGAGGATTACTGAATGACTTGACAAAGACTTCATTCTAAGGAAATTGGTCTTTACATATCAAAGTCCTCCGATAAGGTATAACATAAGGGCCTACTTCACAAGATTTCCAGCTACGGTATAACCGGAAATGTTTTCTCAATCATTAAAGAATTGTTTTCTGTTATATTCTGCTCATAAGGGTTGATGGGCAGAAATCGGATGCCCACAGTATTAATGTTGGAGCCCCTCAGTGGTCCATCCTGGGCCTCCCAAAACACATACTTTAATCATTCTATTGACATCTATGCTGATACACGACCATCTATGTCAACACATCAAATGCCGTAAATGACAAAGTTCTCTCTGTTTCTCTCTCCTATGATCTCGAGCGCGTGCTACAGTGGGCGGAAGAGCTGGCTGGTTACTTTTAATGCATCTAAAACCAAGCTCCTATCTTTACATAATCAACGCTTTGACCCCATCTTGCATCCATTTAACTAGATAGCTCTCGTCTAGGAGAACTCCATGTTTGGTAAGCTTCTGGGGTTGACCTTTACTCCTTAACTAAAATGGAACACGTACATCAAGTATGTTGCCAAGGTCGCTGGGAAGATGGAAGGAACCTTCTACCGCTCCAGAAGATATCTCACTGCTGATGCAATTGTCTCTATGTATAAAAGTCAAGTACGTCCAAGGATGGAGTACTGCTGCCACATCTGGAGAGGAGCTGCTAAAACAGACTATTCTGCATTGACAGAGTACAAAATAGGTTTCGTGGCTTAGTGGGGGATGCCCTTTTCTCTTCCCTGCAACTACTCTTCAACAGGAGAGGCGTTGCAAGCCTGTCTTTGTTTTATCATTACTTCCATGGCGAGTGCTCGTCTGATCTCCACTCCTTGGCCCCCTATCTTCAATATTTATCGCTAAACACTCGTCTATCTGAAACCACTTTCAAAAATTTCCCCCACTGTATATGTGCAAAAACCAAAACGTATATTCCATGAACAAAGCTTCTTTCTTAGAAGTGCACGCCTGTGGGACTCTGTTCCCCGTGCCTGTTTTTCACCTGACTACAACCTGGATGTCTTCAAGTACAACATAAACAAGTTCCTGATGAATCGCCCCCTTAAGTAAGACACTTTATCAAATCTCATATATTAACGTATTGTACACGCAATAACCCTTATCCCCGAGTGTCTTCCGAGCCTTGATAAGTGGTGACTACCTTGTAAAAGATAACAATACAAAAAACATTAGACTGTATGCGATACACTATTAAACGATTTTGCTTGTGTATGACATTCTTGTATGAAATTCGTTAAAATTCTTTGGTTGGTTCACCTCTGTAAAATAATAAGCAAGAACCGTATATATATATATATATATATATACCATCCACATGCAGACAGGCAACTACCTCAAGCCGTGATCGAAACCCGAACGCCTGTACGGCAGTCAAGGGTCCTAACCATTACGCTAATCGGCGACTTCGGTGTGAGTCGTGAATTAACGATGCTTTAGCATCGTCCGAAACGCCTAGGCTCGATTTGTTTACACAAAGATCATCGCTTTATACGCCAATGGTAATTCGTATATTACCAGTCAATATGCTCAACTCGAGATAAGGAGTATTTCCACATATAGTACTGTTTCGCTGTTTCAGAGCTCCTCGGTGCGGCTAGACAAGCAACTACCTCAAGCAAGGATCGAAACCGGACCGCCTGTACAATATATATATATATATATATATATATATATATATATATATATATATATATATATATATATATATTGTTACATAATAGCAATATTAAACTTTGCTATTTTAAAAAGAAACAAATTTAAATTCATATTTTAAAATTAATGTCATTAATAGAAGAAAAGGCAAAGGGATATATTAAAGAGTAAGAAGAAAAGGGTATACTGGAGTAGATTAAAAAATGAGTAAGTCATGTTACAATTCCCTTCCCCAGGTTTTCCTAAGTTTAGATGGACGGTGACCTAAAATGCAAACAAAGATAAGGGAACACAAGCAGAATGCGTAGCTCAATGAAGAACAGAAGCAAAAAAAAGAAAAATAGACTCATATATTTTCGGCACTTCTCCGCAACTCGGAAGGACTAAGGGACGGAAAATGAAACCCTGTTTGAATAACGACTAAATAAAAAGTTTTCCTAGCAAAATGTTCAGAAAAGAAAAAAGATTTACGAAATAACAAAAAGAAAAGCATGACTTTAAAAATGATAAGTCCGCATTTAAATTGGTTTCGGTAAGAAATCGTGTTATTAGAAAGACAGCTGAAGTCAAACGATATTTGATTGGTTGATTCCAAAAGCGAAAGGGAAAAGGGCGTCAAAGCAATATTCACAGGACGAAAAGCGAGCACTGAGATACGAATAGTTGAAATCCCGCATAAAAATGAACAAACAGCAAGGCTTCCCTTTTCGTCCCTCTCTCTCCCCTCTCTCTCTCACACAAGCAAAATCTCTCTGTCTCGCCCATACACACACAAACGGTCTCTCTCTGTTTCGGTCATACACACACATACGCACACGCACACACACACACACACACACAAACTATCTCTCTCTTTCGAGGGAAGACTCGGTGTCTTATTTGCCATTTTATTCATCGAAATCTTTTCAGCTCGGTATTTTTAGTATCAATTGCCTTTTTACGGGGTTAAAAATGTTCAATTTCTCCCTTTTCTTCGACGAGATATATCGAAACCTGCACATGTCTTTTCTGTTTTTAATCTTATTGTTGTTGCGTAACAGAGCGCCGTCATATTCCAAGGTCCGCCCAATAAATAATCATAACAAGCCAAATCACCAAGAATGTCTTAGGAAAAAGAAAGATATTCGGTTTAATCATCCATTCAGATCAAATGCCAAAACAAATATACCAAAATAATTTTTTAATATTGTAGAAAATTCATTTACGAAACAATAGAGAGTACCATACTTAATAAAAATTCTAGTAAAAACCCCTACGCTACAATGCCCATCCTAGCACATACGATAATAGCATGGAACAACAAAAAAGTAAATTGCTTAGGCCACGATTTTCCCAATAATGCGAAGATGTAACTGCAACTGTAACAATAAGGAGGGCTTCCCAATCAAAAACGTCTGCATCCAAAAGGATGTTATATATTCGTGTAGTTTCCGAGTTACTTCAACACACTCCTACAATAGTTTAAAATATTTCTCCTATGAGCGAAATCCCTCACTTGTCTACTACTCAAAATATAACTCTAATTATCGTTCCAATCGACCGTTCCAACAATTGTTTCCGCCTACAAACATCAACATAACTACCAAAAACACTAATAATATCAAAATTGATAAATATAGTGACAATAATAATAATAATAATAATAATAATAATAATAATAATAATAATAATAATAATAAAAATAATAATGACCCACCTACGTTTTCTTAAAACACTTATACTACTCAAAACTCACCTCTTAATATAAATCACAATATACCAGTAAAGATTGATTTTGGTATTACTCATCATAACATGCCTGTATTAAACCGTACTCCCACTCGAAATCCTTACAGAAATCACTACGATCAACGCCAGGAAAAAATTCATTGGCACCAATATAACATTAATACGTGTAAGAATATCTAAAAAAATATTTTTCTTTAATCACAAAATCCCCGATAATAGCAAGGGGCTTCTCTAATAACTTTAAGTAAAAAACTTAAATCTGAAACTACATCTTCCAATATACATTAAACTAATAAACATATTTAAAAATCTCACGTTCAAAGTATTAAACCCTGCCACTTTGTATACCTGAAGTTATAATTATAATTACTTCTACAAGGCATAACTTTAATTGATACTAAACCGAACGTATTTCCCAATATAAACAGAAAAAATCTAATATAAACACTTCGAAATTATTTAGCTCACCTCTTAAAACTTCGGCTATAAAATAACTTGATATAAGATATTTCTTCCATTCCTCGTTTTTTGTGAGACTAAAGGAGCTGCTGAGTATTTACCTGACCTTATATATGCGTATTTGTATGTTTCTCTTAATACGTTATGTGTGAGTACGTGTATGTGTGTATACATGTGTATATATATATTCATATGCATGTATACATATTTGCATGTATGTATATGCGAATCTATATATGTATCTATGTCCTTGTACAATTACATGTGTGCATGTCCCTATTGCTTATGTGTGAGTTGTCTCTTTTAGTCTCACTCTTTATTCTATATTATTTTACATTATTTCGTTTACTTAATTTGTTTTAATTTTTTATGTGGTGTATCTGCATTTATACATTTATATATGCATATATCTGCATGCGTATAATTATAATTGTACATGAATTTATAAAACTATCAGTAAAACCTTTCGCCCATTTAACTTCCTTCAAAATCTAAAATAAATAAATTAGAATGAATGTCTTTACTCAATTACTATCCTGTCCTGCACAAACTGGCTTCAACTGACCTATATTTATCTGTTCAAAAGTAAATTAGAAAGATGATTCTCTATCCGTCCCCTCTCCCCATTTCTTACTTTCCCTATCTAGTAACTATGTCTATCTCTCTTTTCCCCCGGTTTATCGACTTCTTAATATTCTTCTTCCTCCTACTTATTCTCCTGCCTCTTTCTCTTATTTGCTCTCTTTTCCTTACCATACCATCTGTTCATTTCAATTTGATTCTTAAATTTTACACTTTCATTTGCCTTATCGGTTATGTTTTTGAAAAAATAAAAACAACGTTTAATAAAAAAAATTGGAAGTTCTCTTCTACATGATTTGCTGTTTTTCTTTTCTAGAAAGGGTAATTAGCTGTGGACATTTACAATTCTCTTTTGATATGGATTACCAATGGATTTTCAGGGGACGCCTTTCCGTTTTGTCGTGTTCTGTAAAAAAGAAGAAGCATATTCATAAAACGTAATTACTAGGTCATGGTCATGGAATCAGAATCCAAAGACATTACTTTTGTCATTCATTGTGTTTTTGACTTACTACAAAGCTCTTAAAACCTACAAATCTAGATTTATAGTTAATTCAATCTAGCTAATTTTTTGGTTGAACTTCAAACGAATTGCAAACAAAAGTTTATAGCTTAGAGAATGGACATGAATAACCTCTCTTTCAGATAAAAAAAAAAAGTTTATACGTAACATTACCGAAAGGGGTCAATGGCCGCCATCTTATATTTAACTCTTGTTTGTTGAACTTTTATGAATATTGTCTTTTTTTTTGGTGCTGGAGCAAAATCTCATAGAAAGAGAAATAAGGTTGATGTTCCACATGTAGGAATTATTGAGTTTCAGGAGAAAGTGCTAAAAATGTGTGTGAGCCAGAAAAGAAATGGTCAAGTTTAACAATGCTGGACTGCAGAGAAAACGCGCCCCCTAAAAGGGGACAATCTGACAGATTGCAAAAGTAAAATATTCTCAGTATAGCAAGGATTCTCCCTTCATTGACTAAGGAACATTTAAATTTGGGTGCAGTGCTAGAGCAGGAACCACACCCGGCAACCATGCCTGTTCTTTCATTCTTTTGCGACTGCCCATGAAAACTTATCGGCTTATTTCTTATAGCCGTTGGGCAAAACTAAATCGTTGCTGTGGGTATGATGGATGTAGGACATTAGCAGTGTTTGATTTGCAATCAAACATCCGTGTTCGCTTTTTGCCAGAGGTATGGCCTATGTATGGCTATGCATATAATCCTTGTGCTCTTCCGCGCATGCTCGTCACAAGGGAAGTAAGAAAATAAAGATTATGTACAGGTTTGTATGCATGTAAATTACAATAAAATCAAATCAAAAAGAAAAGAATATAAGCGTTAGCAGTTATGAAGGTCTAAGAAAAAACATAAACAGTTTTTGTTAAAGCACTCGAATCGGTCGCATATTATGGATAGAAAATTCATCTGCAGTTAAGATTTCATAAAATAGCAAGTCTCGTTAAAAATGATATACACCAAATTATTAACTGTATCTATTATATATCAGTTTAAGTTAACCGAAAAATAATTAATATGTGATATAAATGAAAACCAACTATAAATACAAAAACCAATTCAATAATATGAACTTCATTAAAAAACAATTTCTGTGAAGTATTGCACCAACAGGTAATCTAATTTTACTTTTATATACTATAAAATATGTGCCATTGTATTCGAACGAATAATACACTTATTTTCCTTACCGGCTCAAAAGTTCTAACAGATTCACAATGTTCATGAAGCAAGAACTTGATATATGGAAGCGATGAATTCTCATTATTCTTCATTTTGTTTTATTAAATTAGTTAAGACCTTTGAGTGACTGTTTTTTCATTTAAGTGATTCTAATTTCATTTACCCAAGGATTCACCTACAACGATTGATTCGAAGTATTTTACACTGTCGACTTTAACAATGAGATTGCTGTCCAGGAAAAAAGTATTATATGTGTAGTATGTATCATACTATCATCTTTCTCACACTATTCGAGTTTTTGTCTCTTTCACTTTATCTCTCTCTATCTCTCCCCCCCTCTCTCTCTCTATATATATATATGTGTGTGTGTGCGTGTGTGTGTACATATATATACATATATATATATATATATATATATATATATATATATATGTAAGCCTCTTTAAAAAGTCGGTTCTTATTGTTGAGCATTCTAAGTATAAGTTAAAAGTCGGTCACTCAAGCTTACATGCGAAGATCATGATGTCATAACGATTAGATCACTACCACCGTCTTGACATTTAAAAATAAATGTTCTAATTTCAACTGTATTTCTCGCGGTTAACAGTGGCCGTGTGGACTTGTTCCTTGCTAATAGACTCGGAGATGGCTTCATTGATGAGTTCGAATCGTCCTACCGGCGATAATTATGACACCCGCCATTGATGATTCCCGAAAGGATGAAACACTGGTGTCTGTAAGCATTAGAAAAATAATTTACTAATAATGTAATATATATATATATATATATATATATATATATATATATATATATATATATATATATATTTATATATATACTACCAAGCTGTTACTGACGATAAAATAAGAGTAGCTACTATGTACATTTTACTATTCATATAAGATTGTGTTGCTTCCTTATTTATATTTCTCTCATTTTTTCCAAATTTCGCTCTCCATAATCGTGACAGTGATATTCATTTTGTTTTATTATAAATGCAAGTGTTTCCATTTTTATTGATTTTTTTTACATATGTTTGTATTATATGATAGTTTTTTTTTTCTGATCCAAGAATATATTTATTTTTATCGCAAGTTGTTTTCAAATATAGTATAATCTAATCTGGTAAAACTATTCTTTGCCCCTTTTATGAATCTAGTATTCTATAAAACGACACACTAGTCCATATGGACAACGATGACTAATTACGACGTTTTTGTTTAAAACTTTGTTGAACTCAGAGCTGTATCAAGCTAAGACGATCCGAAACAGTTAATCGATTTAATATGGACGCTTTTCGCGGATAAATTGTGTATTTGCGATATTATTTTCTTTTTTATTTAATGCAAATATTAATATTAATTCTATCTATTTGAGTTTTTAATTCATATTATTTATTTGATTGTGTTTTATTTTATTTAAATTCGTTTTGTGGTCCAACAATGTACTCGTTTTTTTCGCAAGCTTATTTAAAAATATAGCATAAACAGATCCGACAATTCTATTCGTCGCTCCACCCGGCGCCTTGTATCCCCTAAAGGGACACATTAGTTGTCCTGTCAAACGTTGGCACATTACGACTTTTTAATTTTTTTTTTAAATATTGCTGAATGCAGAGCTGTATCAAGTTCAGACGATCCTTAATTATTATGCAATGACGATGAACGCTTTTTGCAGATAAGTTGTTTAGTTGCGATATTTAATATTTTTTATTAGATCAAAATGTTAATATTAATTATATTATTTCATTTTTAATTTATATTTTTATTTGATTGTGGGTTATTTAATGTATAATTGCCATTCTAAGAATATTGTCATTTTCCCCCGCAATATTATATTGATTTCAATTTTTTATATTTTATTTTGATTGTGTTTTATTAAATGTATAATACTACTGTTTCAATTTATTATTTGAATTTGTTAACAATTCACGGTTTATGCTTCGATTGTTATATGCCTAAAAATAAACGCATTCTCCAGTTTTGAACGAATGCCTGTCAAAGAATTTTTTTGTAAACATAAAGAACTATCGACACTATTCTTTGGTAGAGTTTTAAAACAGTCGCATTAATAAAGAGCCGCCTAGCGTCGAATATGTTAGCAAATGAGCCAAACAAATTTCAGTTTAAATAAAGTGGGGAATTACTAAAGGAAAACAGTGGAATTATCGCAATTGAGTTTTTCTTTACATCAGTTAGTGAGAGTAGAGCCTGTGCCCTAAACATGTCAATTTAACTTATATTAAGTAGCATGATGCTTTCTCTTATTGCATTTTTACCAGAAACAAGGTTCAGTGCCACTTTTATGCAGGGGTTACTGTCTAGGACATATTTTGTAGAGAGTTGAGCGGCAAGATATCTATCATTGTACCTGAACTTCTGCATGTAAGTACAGTAAGAGAAGAAGGAACAGAAGACAATTAAAAAATCTAGCAATCCTAGGGGAGTAACTATTGGACACATCTAGGGATTTCTATTCTTGGGTTAGGACTATGCTATTTGTCGAGTTTGTCGGGGATGCGTACGTCGAGGGAGCATAAGGGCCTGCAGTTTGTCGGAACATCTACCATTAAAATACTTGTAAAATAGGCAGAGGGATGAACATTTCGTACATTGAGATAGCCTTTTAAGTCTAGCTGATAATGCGGACTTATTAGGTTAGCGACTCTCTTTAGAACCGTAAGAGAGAGAGAGAGAGAGGGAGAGAGAGAGAGAGACAAGTAGCATATACACAGGCTCAAATGTATCATTAGCACTAGCTATTTGTGGCTGAGAATGTTTCTTGTAGTAAGTAAAGGAAAGTAACCTTATTTTTGTCATCATTGAAGGTAGCCATCCATTTTTGTCCCCGTTTGCCTACAGGTTTGATGGTTTGCTCTAGGTTTTCCCCCATTGCCTTGGATACGTTTTTTTCCTGGTGTCTGTTAGGAGCTTGGTGTCGTCAGCAAATATCCCCAATCTTAGAGGTAATTTTATCTACATCATTTACGAATAGCAGGAATTATAAAGGTCCAAGGATCAACACTTTAGGTACACCCGCATTTATATATTTTGTTGCGTTTGTAATGAACTATATACAAGGATATATAATATTTTCTGCTTTTATCATGAACTATAACTTAGGACACCCTTTCTTGCATGGTTATATATTTTAGCAGAATTAGTGCATATTGCATGACTTTGGATTCTTTTTCATATGGACTGATATTCGACGAGATATCTGTGCGGACCAGCTAGGATCAATATCGCATGGCATTGATTATCGAGGAGCTAATTAGATGTGAGTAATCATCGATATGTCAAGGACGGACAAGGAACGTGTGGAAGGGTTAGGCTCAATCATTTCCTACCCAACCAGCTACGATGGTGGGGTAGTAATGGGAGCTGAATTAGAGCTATGGTCTAAAATTTCCTCAGAAGCGGACTAATGAGAGCTTTTCATTAAGATGACAACCTGGGGGATTACCGGACGACAGCCATAGTTAGAAAGAGAAATGGCGTTTCCGCCGATATTAAATACATTTTCTTTGTGAACGAAAAAAAGTCGAGAACATTAAGCAATATTGTTTGGTAAATGATTGTTTTGAGTAAACATATTTTGGTAAGAAAGTCACCTTAAATTTTCAAGGCTGAGAGTCAACCGATCCGTGAGAAATCGTGGATGGGAAATTTTGTACTAACGGAAAGTTATCTCAATGATGTATATAGGTGCAGTTTCTAATTATAACATCAAGGCCAATCAGATTATGACGTGATTTTCAAAGATTGGTTCAAGTTAAAACCCAGGTCCGTTAAAGCTCTTTCCATTTATAAGGGACTGCAGAGCAGAAAACAGTCAATTTTGGCGTTTGTTTGGAGTCTGTTTGGAGATTTTGAGGAGTTAAGTCGCGTTACTGTTCACTGGGTTGTAACACTCGTTCAGTGAGTGATGGAGAAGTAAAATATCAATTGGTAAGAACAGGAAAAGGCCCTTTGAACATCTATGGAACCTGCCAGACTAAAGAAAACTAATTGATATTGTATTTAATTTTGTCTGTTTATAAACTGTATAAAATTAGTTTTCTTCCTGTAATACTTAATATTTATGAGGAAAACTAAACCTGTAGTCCGCGTCTATTAGTGTAGTAGTTATTGGCCTAACGCACCTAACCTCTAAAATCCAGGAGAAGCGATAGGCATAGTTACTTCTCTGGAGAAAATGTGAGACAAACCGCGGAAATTCCTGCGACTTTAAATGGATAAACAACAAGCTCGGACCGACAGGGAGCCTTGCTTTTTTTCTTCAAAATAGAAAATTGATGATGGAAGAGAAAAGCTCCTTTTAAAATAGTGTGAGGAGTGTGAGACAGACACACTGCAATATGTTATACGAAATTGCAAAAACAAGCATTAAGCACATAGACCTGTTATAAACCAAACTTTTTAAGGAAAACGTGTCGATTAGGCTTAGAAAAACACGGAAAGTGTCTTTGTAAACGTTCTTTCCACCGATGAGGTCAAAGCAAGCCTTGGTGGACCAGATGGGTACACTTAGTTTCCCTACCCCTCATCGATATCGTCGTCAACAGGGAAGTGGAGGTGCCAGGTTATAAGCTGGAATAATCTGCGATGAACTAATTGGGCCATTTTGAGTGCCAGGACGTGTCAAATATTTTATTTTTAAATGAGCATTTGTCACGGCCTGATGTCCTTTCATTGGCGTGTCACCGCAAATTGATTTTTATATACGACAATGCGTCATCCCATTCAGCCAAGGCTACGACAACTCACCTCAAGTCATTAGGCATTAGTGGAGAAAACTTGATGACATGGCCACCTTGTTCTCAATATATAAACTAAATTGGGCAGCTCTGTTCAATAATAAAGGTGAAAGTTTATGAAGAAGGTATTCAATTTACGTTGACGGATTAACTTTGGAGGAAGATTTCCGACATTTCCTATAACATCACATCATCTCAAATCCGCTAATTGATATCATGTTGACAGAGAATATTCAAAGGGATTTCGAAGCATGGGAGTTATGTTGATAAATATTTCATTTATCGAAATAATGTTTTTTAGTTAATATTGTAATTGGATATGTTCTTTAGTTCATAGAAATAGAAAAATGCAGTTAGAATATTGTTTTATTACCGAAAATATACATTTTTAGAGACGTGCAATGAAGTTCTATGCACTAAACATAACCCAAAATAGAGTAAATAGCATAATTTTCAAAATATTTGTTCAAATTCCACAAATATAATAGACATTAGGCACCTTGTTATGATCTTTAAGTCTACCAAATTTCAGCTCTCTCCGTCTTATGGTAATTCAATGTCATTACTTATTTCCACAAATTCCAGCACTTCACAAGCTTTTGGCAAGAAGTATGTAGTTGTTCATTGTGTGACTTTGCACAACAATGAAAGGAGCGTATCGTGCTAATTGAGTGTTTACGGGTTCTAGCGTTTAGAATGTGCTTAGAATGCGTTTAGAATGTGTTCAGAATGTGTTTACGAGTCTTTGCGACGAATGAGTCTGTAGTGAGTTGTGCCTCTTGTTGTTTTACGTAAGCCGGTTAAAATTTTGCAGCTAAAATATCGCTCCGCTACAAGGCTCCTCACCCAGAACGATTGTGAATATCACAAAAGTTCGAAAATTTATTAAGCATGTAACGGAAGGAGATTGAACATATAAGTATACTAATCCCTACTCTTATTTTATATAGTTAGATCTATTATTTAAATGTGGGTGGCAGTGAGTGTAAGGGGGTGAAACTGTGTGTCGGATGAGTCCAACACGACAGTGCCACACTATTATTATCTTTCTTTAGTATGTCCACCGACATCGTTTCGGTGCGACCATTCGTATCCAGCTTAAATTGTTTTTCATGCCAAAACTTTTAATGGGCGAAGGTCAGGAGATTGCGAGGTCCACGGACCGCGTCATTTCGGACGAAAAATTTTGTAAATCTATTCATGTCTCAAGGGCCATGCGCTGAGATCGTTTGTTTACTAGGGAAATAAGGAGGTAACTTTAAAAAATATGACCGAAGTCATGAGACATACGACGAGATATATGCACTGGGTGAATTGCGGGAGTAAGGTAAGGTCAGATAAGTATCATCAAGCAGTTCTGTGAATGAATCATCTAAAGCTGATTTAACGGCGGTTCCGTAAGCTGATCAGAAAATAGGCAACGCACCCTTTGCCTATGAAACTGCTCCACCATTCTGTTCGAAGCTGGATAACTGGTTGTGTGAATATGTTGAGTACGTAAGATTCCGTGTAACTAGCGTAAAAGAAAATCTTCAAACTGCCGACTTCGATCATTAGTTATTCAGACTATCGGTGAACTTTGGAAGGTTGACACTGAAGGCAAGCCCGGGCCCGACCCATGATAGTTCGTTGCATGTTCAGGCAAAAAAAAAAGTGGGCCCTGACAAATTTTATTGATGCAGCGAAGCCCAAGTGCGATATTGCGTGCAGTATCTCAAACACTGTGCGTTGGTGTTTACGTACCAGGCATCTTGGCAACCCAGTGTCAGTGTCGCAGACTATAGTACCCTCCGAATCGAGAGGTGGAAGGTAAGAGAATTTTCAGCAGGGAAATCTTTCAGACATTAAATCTAAATTTGGTCTTGCACTATGTCTTTTATGTTAATAGAGGATGAAGTTCATCGCCAGGTAGGTTTCAGTTCCGGAAATATATCTCATGTCACTGGTTAGATGAAATAAACAGATGACAAGAAATGCGAGGTGAGTGCTTACTAGATCTAGATGACAAAGCAAAAGTGAGTTGTGATCGGTAAGAATTTAAAAAATCAGACCTATAGACTGATGTTTAAAATGTCGAACAGATAAATATATTGCATGTAGCTCTCGGTGGAATTATCTTTATATACCTTAAGCGACTTCGAGCTGGTAAGAGAAGAATGCAAGTGGTTGGCTACTCATTTTACAGTATGCGGGAAAACCGATGAAACAGACGAATTGGAGACATGTACTGTACAAAGATAAACGGGCGTTTAAACGAAAATAACTGACTTTTGTTCAACTGCATCTGGGCATTAACTTTCTATTGTACGTTGAACAAGTAGACAAAAAGAAGTTTACGAGCACATTTAAGTATGAAAAGTCACTAAGCCAAGAAATTTACGTAAATGTCGTAAAGTGGTGGAAGGGAAGGTTGGTTTACTTGCGTCGACTTTCGTTGGAAGCGGACGAATACAATTATAGTCAATTACATGACCCCAAAATTCGAGAGTATTCTGTCCAAACATGGATTTGTTTGCATGTATGCGTACATTGTGTGCACTCAGTCGTTCGAATAGCTAAGTAAAGTGTTGTAAATTATTTTCTTTTTTATCGCTAGCGACTAACACATCATCGATATAAGAAATTACAACATACAATCCCCTGACAAATTCGTCAACAAAATTTTGCAACATACTTGTAAGTAAATCTAATTCTTAATTTAAGGTCTTTAATTACGTCATTTTGGCGTAGACATTTCATTAGGCAAATCACTGCATATCAAATTACTCCCTTTCTCTGACCCTTTAAGATAACCTCAAACATTCGCTCCCCTGCTAGTCTATGCTAGCCAATCGGACCCCTGCTAGTTTCTACCCTAGCAAATCAGTCCTCTTCTAATCTCTACCCTAGCCAATCGGACCCGAGCAAGTCTCTACCCTAGCCAACTGGACACTTGATAAACACATATCTAGGCCTCAAATTTCTCATTTGAAAACGACAACTTTTTTTCCAAAAACCAAACAAAAAAGTATCCGACTCTCATCGTATTTTGTTTAAAAGCGACAACCTTTTTTTTTACTTTTAAAGTATAACCGATTTTCAAAATCCGGCACGGTAATTGCCATTTAAACTTCTATAAAACGACAAAAAGTGCGTATAAAAAAATCTCCATAGCTCGAGAAATTATCACCAATTTCGAACTTCGAAACGTATTTAACTTCTCCATTGCATCAAATGTTCGCAAAGTTCGGCTTTTGAATACTTATATAAATTATCCACTGAATGACGAAGTTTGACTTTGACTTTCAAATGTGCATTTAACATTCACCCGAATGATCGTATACAATATAAGATCGTTTAACTTCTGCTCGAATTGTATTGAAATATTAAAAGCACGTTACATTTAAACCCTATTAAACATTTTTTTAATGAAAATAAATACCAGTTAAGTGTTTTAATAAATAAGCACGTATTTTAAATTATCGATAGCATGGTGAAGTTTCTCGTTGATTTCTGAATGTGTGTCAAACATTAACCGAATGATATTCCAACACATTCACTTCATGAGTCATAAGGATAATTAAAAAAAGAAAAAGAAAAGCCAACGAATCCTGCCGGGATTTTTTTTAAAATTCAACGTCAATTCTCCCGACACTCCACTGTTTAAAGGCCGACGCGAATCATTTCAATCTTTCCCCTTCTCGGCACCTCCAAACCTCGACACGACTCGTTCAATCTTTTTTCTTTTTACAACGCCTTCAACTTTAAAAATTTGACGCGTATCGTATAATATTCCCAATCTCTCGGCACTTTCAATTTTTAAAATTCTGCGTGAATCATTCAAATATTTCCATTTCTCAACGCCTTCAACTATTAAAATGCGACGCATATCATGAATTATTTTCATTCTCTTGACAAAGTTCTTCGTCGGATTAGCTTGTAATCAAATCTAACTGAATTTGGCCGCCGTTATAATCTCCGATCCATTCAGTCCGGTTCTCCAAACTCGGCTCACCGCAATGCCGATTTCAGGTCTTTTATTGTGTCATTTTCGTGTGTAGATTTTGATATGCAAATTACTGCATATCAAACTACAGTACTGGTTGCATTCCAAAGGCCAGATGGAATAAAAAGAAACTCGAAATTATCAAAAGAATAGTTATTGCTGTCGAGAGAAAAGAAGCAGCTTAGATGTTGCTTTGTAGTTAATGGTTAATTCACCAATAGAACTTAACATGAATTCACGGTTTCTAGACAGGAAATAAAGAAGATTATGAAACAGGTCGCCAGTAGAGAGGACGAAAAGTTTGGGACCATATACTGTGTAATTTAAGGAATGTGCAGGAACAAACGAATATTTTAAATTATTCAAAAAAATCTCCGCTTCCTAACATCAATAGGCAGGTTAAAACGATCAAGGAAATCAAAACCTAGAATTAAATAGGGTAGGTCCGCATTTATTAACACCCAGCGGACTGTTCAGCGAAGATTGCGTTCGAGGATCAATAAAACTTGACAATACGTGGCGTGTCTATAATCGACGAATTCACGACAAGTAACGAAATGTCTGATTTATTCGGTTTATTAGAAACCAGACGTAATGGGCAAATGGTGAATGAGGATCCTGTAGTGCCAATGAACGAACTGTTTGACAAATGAACATTTTAAAAAAAATTTGCATGATTTTCTGAACACTCGCTGGAGGGACATGACGTGCCTACGTTCTTCCTGATTCGTTTCCCAGGTTAAAATAATAGTCTGGTTGGCACTAGCGAACCCTCTCACTGTTGTGTAGCCGGCTACATGTAATACAGTGAGAGGGGAGAAGAGAGAGGGGACATGTATACATTTTACTGTGTGTGGTTCTAACATCATATACTGTAGAGAGGAAGGCTATCAGCTCTTTAACACAGGAGGGAACTGTCATTACTTATGATAGAGTGGGGGACACATTACTTAGATTAGTAATACACAAAGGTTATTATAACGATGAGTGGGCACAATATTCATATAAAGGGTGTTTCACATTACGTTTAATTGTTGAAGAATGACACAACACGAAGAAGCAGTTACAAAATATGATGTATTCTTTATTACATTCGGCCGGTTGCAATTATTGATGACATCCAGGAATTCAAAAGTCGACTACGTGATTAAAACTTTCTAATCCTTCGCTTCCAAAGGGGGGCCCTCTTCTGACTAATGTCAGCTCTGTCTCCCGTTTGTCTTACTCTCTCTATCTGTCTGTCTAACTCCGTCTAATTTCCTAAAACTATCAAACTATATTGAGAATTCATTTTCTGCTATGACGTCATGCACATGTCACAGAACGTGCACAACTCACGGGGCCTTAACTCACGTGACCTGAACTCACGTGGTCTGAACTCACGTGGCTTAAACACACATGGTTCGCACATGTCCAACCCATTTCTGCAGAGAAAGACTTCTTCTAACCTATTTTTGACCTATCTTATTTTTCAATATGTTTTAAAGTTGTTATTGTTCGTTCTTCTAACTAACCTTATTTTAATTCAGTTTTCATAAAAGAGTTGAATAATTGAATTACTTTTCAAACCATACATCTAAACTATTTCATGTGAAAACTAAACAATGCGAAACTTCCATTTCTGACCTATTCCTGAACCTTGCTTACGAGGTTCCAACTCGATCTATTTAATCTCATTTTTACTTATCTTATGTTTTTTTTTTACTTGCAAGAAAAGGAAGACCTTTCTTGTAACGTCATCATATATTAAATGATACCACTATAATCAAGTATTATTTGTGAAATTCTTACTTCAATTCCTAACACGAAGAACTTGTGTGTTAACGACTCAGTCTTTGTTAACAGTTCGTCATTAACCGAAATCAGTTGCTGCTTAGCACCGGAATGTTTTACAATATCAATTAACCAGGATCGCTAGCTGAGTATGGGGGTAAAACTCTTAAATTCTTTCTGCCATAGTAGCCAGTTCAGTAGTTTTCCTTCGAGTTCGGGGACAGTATAAGCAAACGTGTAGTTGGTAAGCATAAAATAAACATTTTATGATTAGTGCGACTTCTGCCGATCGGTTTGAAAGTTCCGCTAACCGTTTCAGAAACTATCTACGTGTTTACCATCGATTAGTGTACTGAATTTGATTTCATCTGACGCAATGTTGACCTTCAATAACTTTGATTTTATTTCTTCACATTAATGCCTGTAGGCGGGGTTTTAATTAAATTCCGGGATGTATTTTGCTAGATAAACAGGCATGCCACGATGTTACACGCATAACCAATTGTGAGGATTAATATTGTGTATTCCGGAAAATTCGGCTACCTCCGGGAACCACAATTTAGCATCGTCCGCATATAGAGTCGGTTATAAAAAACTCATTGCCGATGTTTAGACACAACGAAAATCCATACAACAAACAAATCAGTGCTTTCATTAAATAGACGCAATAAATGTTGTTTGATAGAGTAAATGTTCATTGAAATTAGCCTAAAATGCACACGTAAAAATGTGTCTGTGTTTTTGTAGATGGAAAAGGAAGGATATAACTTTTTTACCAATCTGACCTGAACGTTGTTTTGAGAAAATAATTTGAATAAAGTTCCGACAGCTAAGGAAAAATTGTTCAATTCGTTGCAATTACTTTTTATTATGATGTAAGAAAAAAAAACGGCCTGCATATTTACTTTAGTCATAGAGTGTAAAACTTACATAGCTGCGCGTTTTCCCAACGTAATATCCTGAAAGAATGTTTTCGTGTAAACCGAGATTAGGTCGACACTTGTTTGGTGGTTTTATCACGGATTGGTCTGCCTAAAGTTTTCGTTTATTAGGGTATTTGTTTGTTACAAGAACTTTCAGCTAATGTGTTCGCTTGTCGGCGTCACTATTGAAAATGTTTCTACTTGATCAATGTGTTTCTTTGCGAGACGTCGAATTGAGTATACTGTCGTCTGTGTACTTGCGGGTTGTAGTGTCGAGAGTATGTTTACAAGTCATGAGGACGAACGAGTCTGGAATGAGTTGTCTCTCTCAATCTTTGTAGTAACGAACTCTTGTTTGTTCTCGTTAGTGGAGTTGAAATCTTGCAACCAAAATATCGAAACGCTAAAGAATACTCTTGTAAATATTTGTCGAGGTGATTGGCTGTATATTCACAAAAAACACGATTGGTTTGACGAAAACAATTAAGATGTACAGGCTCTTAGCACTGAAAGGTATCGTTCCAACAAAGCTTGCTTAATGATAAAAACTCATCCAGGAATTTAAAAAAAAAACTATATACATTATGCAATGCCCATGTTCAAAGAACTCTGCATACAATGAAAGAAGCTTGTAGGGGCAAACTATTCCCAGGAAATCTTCAATAGAAATCACTCCGAAGTATTGTACGAAAGTATAACGAAAGTGTTTAATCCACAGAAAAACGGAGTATAAGCGATTAATTCGACCGATTGAAACCTGTTGACAGAAAAGGCTGAAATCTCAAAAAGATGGCAGAAACATTCTGATACTGTGCTCATTAATACATCTTTTACTTTTGAAGATAATCTGGAATTTATCAATCAATGACCAGACCTACAAGAGTTTTTTTTTTGTACCGAGTCTTCACGAATGTCTGGCAGCTAATAAACAAACTATGTGGGGAAAATCACATGGAATAGATGCACTCACACCGAAGAAGTACAGTAGTACAAAACTTCTGAAGAAATTTCTAGAATTATTTGTTAAAATTTAGAAGCAACAGTTAGGCCTAATAGATTTTAAAGATGGTCTGATTTATTATTTTAACAAAATTAAGGGAAGTAGAATGTGATAACTAACGCGTTATTGTTCTTCTTTGCATAGCTGGTAAAATCTTAGCAAGCTTTTCATATCGCATGTTATTGACAATACTTTGTGGCTTTTGTACAGTTCCCGCAATTAGAGACATGCTTTTCTACTTGAGATTGTTTGCAGAGAACGTTCGTGAAAAGAATCTGATGTATATCGTGTTTGTGGACCTTATCGAGATATTAGACACTCTAAACAATACTGATCTGGGAAAGATTGCACTACATCTTAATAGTGCTTTCCTATAAAACTTTTTTTAGTTACAATCATTTTATATCACTATGAATTACTTATAAATAAAGGTGTGTTTTTACGGTTGATTGCAAATGCTTTTGTTATCGTACCTCTTCACCTCTTACTGATCTACTCATGTTAGTTCCATACAATTACTATCACGCTACTAAATTTAAATCTAGTATCCAATTGATTACTTCTTATTCTTTACATATTATAATCCAGCTTGAATATACTTGTTCTTATGTAAAGTGTTTATAACACATTAAATAAAGCATTAACTATTTCCATTTATTAATGTTTAATATGTTACACAGAACCCTTATCACGCATACTTCTACCCGACCTTCATTATATACTCCTATAACCGTATATTCTTCCATCCTTTATTCTTAGTTATAAAATTTCCCCGTTCCTTGTAGCTTCCCGCATGAGCTTTACCATCTGTAACATTCTTACCATACTCTTTATTATTGTCTGCCATACGGTGCATTTTTAATAACACTTTTATTTACTACCTTATTTTCTTCGATTTGAATTCTTTACTCCTATGACAATAAATCTATGTTTTTATTACATGTAATGTGCATTTAATTTGTATATTAACAAGGACCTCTTTGTTTTTTATTCATATCATTCTGATAATAAGCAGTATAACTTACATTATATTTTTTCACTACTCTTCTATAAATATTATTTCATTATATGTTTGTTATTATGTATTTTGTATTTTAATTCTTTTTATAAATAATTTTTAATTTTCTAACGGCATCAATTTTTATTATTATTCTCATATTTAATTATTAAATTACTCACTATTCCTAGCTTTTTTGTCCTGGGTATCATGTTATTTTTATTTTATGTTTACTTTTTATAAGGATGTCACTGTCATAAATATCATTCCTATATTCATATGTTCCTTATGTATTATTATTACAATATTTATATAATGATTTCAATAAATGTTTAGATTACTGCGATTATTTTAGTTATTATTATATTATTGTTTTATTTTACTTTTATGTTTTATATGATTTCTGTTTTTAGTGTTGGTATAAAGTTTATCACCTAACAATAAAATAAAATAGCGAATAACATCGGCATATTTATATTTTATGTCTGAAAAATTATACTCCATTATATATGCTTTGGAATTCTCTACTTAATACTAAATAATGATATTTTTTATCTTTTTTTTCTATTTAGTAACGAGCATGTCTGATTTAATCCCAGCTATTTTTAGCCCACTTGGTCCACCGATATATTCACACCCTTACCAAGCCAATGTTTTGTATACATTTCTCTACTTCCTTTGTACGAGAAAATTATACCTTTCACATTTTCGTCTAATGATTTCCTAGTACCTCATTACCCCACCCTGATAACTATGAATACGCCCTCTTTCTTTGTTTCTATTTTCTTTTTTTCTTCTGCCCCTTCTGAATGCTTGTAATATATAAGCCATATGAACCCTCTTTCCATTTCTCTCAAGTTCGTATTTTTTAAGTAAATATACCCCTTTCTTTTTTATAGGGGGAATGGTTTCTCTTCTGAAAACAACCATTTATAAAACCGTCTGACGAAGGATTGTAGCTTTATACTATTATCTGTCCGAAACATCATCATGCTTAGTGTAGCAACTTTGTGATATATATATATATATATATATATATATATATATATATATATAGAGAGAGAGAGAGAGAGAGAGAGAGAGAGAAAGAAAGAGAGAAATATGTTATTTTTTTGTATTTTTTCGATATATTTTGAATGAATTCAATTATTTATACAAAGGTGCATTTTTACCTAAATGCAAGTGCGGAATAATTTTCCCTTTTACCAATTAGATACTCCCAAATTGGAGACGGCATATATATATATATATATATATATATATATATGTGTGTGTGTGTGTATATATATATTGTTTTTAAAATATAATTATCCACTGACACGTGTTTTGCCATTTACAACTCATCAGAGTAGCTAAATTTAGCGAGATTCGAAATCGGGACCCATGGTAAGAAGCCTTAACTCTGACCATTCGACCAACTCGCACGACTGTTGTGATATATCGTGATTTAAGTAGATGTTATTTTTTTGTTTTTGTTTTTGCAATACATTTTTAATGAATTCAATTATTTAGAGGGAAGTGCAATTTTACCTAAATGCGAGTCATACGCATATCTATATTTCTATAACAGTGAAATTGTCAGCCTGTGTGTGTTTTTGTATGCACAATTCCCTACCAAAATACTCTGTCAATTTTCAGTTTACAGACTCGATATTTGACATAAGGATACTGAAATTTGAGAAAGTCTTTTTACTCAGTTTTCTGGAAAAAAATTGACTGCCAAGGGGGTAAATTCAACGACTTGATAATTGAAAACTCTTCCAAACACCTCCGCCAATTTTGTGTATAAACACTTGAAATTTTAGATGTAGATTGCTTGGATATGGATCAAAGTTTTTAATTTGATGTGAGACTAAAACAATAAATGTTATGGTGATAAAATTTGGATCCAAATAAAAAAACAATTGACCCCTACAGTCTCTACCCAATTACTCAGCCAGTTTCTGTTTAAACATTTGAAGTTTTACATAAAATGTATTCAGACATAGGCTAAGTTTTTAATCAGATTTTTGCCGAAAATTTGACTGCCAGGGAGTCAAAGGTCAAAATAGTTCACTTTTGAGGTCTCTAGCAAACTATTCAGCCAATTTTCGCTCTAAACATTTGAAATTTTACATAAAGATTTTTAGCAATGCAGCAAGTTTCTTAATCGGTTTTTAGGCAAATATTTGGCTACCAAGAGATCAACGTTTAAAGAGTTTACTTATACAGACTCTATCAAACATCTGCAGCAATTTTGTGTCGAAAAACTTGAAATTTTAGATGTAGGTTACCTGGACATGAGTGAAACGATTTAATATATATATATTTATATATATATATATATATATACATATGCACTTAAAGTAATGAACAGTACATAGCACCCGAGTAAAGCCCGGCTTAACTTCATGTATATCCATATAGATATGTGTTATTTGTTCTAGTTAAATAAAACAAATAATGCACTATTTATTTCGAAGTCGATAATTACTTCGTATCCGTGTCATAACTTTGCCACCAATTGATTGTTTAATCTTAATTCATATCGATGTTTAATTAAATGCTCAATTCTCTGACATATTTTTATGATACATTAAAATGTTATCACTTGATAGTCACATTTATTCCTTAACATATGTTTACTCTTATTGAAGAGATAATGCCTGGGATAATATTTTCTGCAGAAAAGAAGGAGTACTGCACTACTCTTTGCTATACGAGTAAAAATCCTGTAATACACTACACTTTACAAAAGAACAGCTTAATTAATTAAAGCGTCATCAGTAATATTTAGATACTTTCCTCTACTTTGATATATGTATGAAAAATGGTTCTTTGTTTAAATAATGTAGTAAACTATTCGTATTTTAATTATATTATATAGTACTCTAAGTGTTACACAAAAATGTCTATCATTACGAATATAATTGTATATTTTCCACCATGCGAATATTAACAGCACATTTTTACTTTGTTTCTTAATTGTATATTATATATGTGTCATCCATACAAATAACCCTCTTCCGCGCCCAAAACTAATAAAAATATAGCCATCAAAGTTAAAGGTAATTTAATTAAGCGCAGCTTCATCTTTTATCAATTCGTTCAGATACTTCTCCAATTCTCTAGAAACGTCCTTTGAGATTAATTTCGATAAAGGATATTTTTGAATGGCAGACGATCGACATTAATACAAAGGATATTATTGATTAAATTTGCCTTTTTAATTCTTGCATTTACGATAAAAAAAAAAAAAACTGGGCAAAGTTATTAACACACTTTACCGTTTTTCGAAAAAAATATATTTTCAAGTCTATTTTATCGATCTGTTCCAGTAAGCATTTGCACGAACTAGTTGAAACCAATAGTCCATAAATGGCTGGTCAGACTTCGATTGAAAATTAAGATATAATATTCGTTCATCATTATATTCTCCTTATTAAAATATGCTATTAATGCTATACATTAATAAGAAATTTAAGTTTTCTACCTGACCCAATAACTTATTTACATACGGTTTATTTAAACAAAACTTTGAAAGTGCAAAATCAATTTTACTTTCATTTTAATATTACTTTCTGAATAAATTTGGAATATTAGAAAAAATTAAAGTAGTAAAAAAGAAAGAAAGTCATATAAATTGCTTTACATTTCAACGTATTTAAAATGTGTAGAACGTTAAGTAAAGATTGTTCGTATACAATTGGATATTCTACGAATATTTTGCATAATATATTTATAACGTAGATGGATATTTCAAATATGCTAATGAATTAACGTCTATTACATAATAAGCACGGAACAGCTTAGAGTACCTCAGCATAAAATCACTATTAGCAATGTCTGTGTAGTTAAAGCTTTCAAAATAACAGGTCGTATTTTCACTTAATTTAAAAGTTAAATTTAGATACCTATTATGGGCAGTATTTTCTAAAATATCATTTGATCAATTACTTCCAAATATGGAAAATAAGACATGTTGCAAAAATCGATAAAACTAATAAAAAGAGTATTTTTTCTACTATATAACTATTGCATATGGACTACTATTAATATAGTGAATACTAAACAAAACCAAATTCTTACTGATTTCGTGAGTACTGGACAGAGTGTCGTGATATTTGCATGGGGTCTCTTCATTTTGCCAGGACTTTCGTGAAAATACTGATAATATTATTTATTATTACAATTGCGACTGATCAAACCTAGTAACCAACATACAGAACAAAATTGCAAAGAGTTCGACCGGAAAACCCATTATTTACTTGCCCCTCCTTGAATGGTATATTTCTGCTTTTATTGCTTCTGCTTTTACTAATAATACAACTATGAATTAAACTAAGGCAAGAAACACAGAAGACATGTAATTTGAATATTAAAAAAACAGATATTTTGGTAATTTTGTACTTGATATTATATATTTGCATTAATTAATTAACTAATGGCACTAATATTACTGATCTGATTACTACTAATTGCTAAATCCCAACTGCTATTAAAGTTAGTAGTTCCACCTAAAAAATGTCCACGAGAGGGTGTCATTTAATTTAGCATTCAGCCACACATTTCTAATACTAATACAGCTGCTACTAAAATAAATATACACATACACATTAATACCCTTTCAAAAGAATCAAATTTCAAAGTTTAGATAGATAAAAAGGTATAATAAGTTGTTTTCATTTATGATTAAGAAAGAACACGCGAGCACATTCTTGCCATATAAATGTATTCAAAGAACCTTGTGATGTTTTTCTTAATGACATTGATGATATAAATTTTTAACTGGGTTATATTGATCTATTTTGGTTAATGTTTGAGATTAGAAAGGAAACAGAATTCGCTCTTTGACAATTGGGTCGTCACTCTGCAGCGTATTTCGTTTTATTTCAAATGAACCTGCTAGAGATGCCATCACAAAAATACACAAATTTAATATGCATAATTTCATTACGCAACTATTTTAAAAATTAGTCACCACCAAAACTGAAAGAAAAAAACAAGTTAAAAACACGAATTAAAATCCATTACTTTTTAGCAACTATTTTTTGAAGAAGAGAAAAGAGTTGGTTTTATATTTATATGAAATTGAAAGAGAGATGATATAAAATATTTTCTATTTCAATAGAATTTTAATGTTCCAAAGAACGCAATATACCGCCATTATTGTCTCGATGGATAACACATTTAAATATATATATAAATTGTTGCTTCCATCACCTCCGAAGTTTTAGCAACGATGAGAATGACCAGAACAAGATGGTTGACTATTTTGGAATTTCTAGATGCCATATGTGTTGGAGATTACTCATTTATTTTTATCTAGTCAACTTTACCCTGTCCTGCCATCCGGACCAAGCGATAGACACAAGCAATCACAGCAAAAAGGAAAAAGGGGAGATAACAACTGTCTGTAGGACTTATCGTCTATAATAGGTGAAGTAATATCACGTAAGAAGTTATTGTATTTTTAGCAAAATGCGCAATTATGTATCAATTATTTTTTATTTTTGGTATCGATTCTTCAAAATATTTCCTATTAAAATATATTAGCAGTATTAGGTTCGCTAAAAGAAAACTATTAATTATTTTTACAAGATTTAAAAGTAGCGTTTGTCCTAAAAATATTGAAAAAATAATTATAATTCATTTATTCAACGAACTTCACACTTCAAAGAACAAGATATAAAAATTGAACACATTCAAAATTCGGATTTCTTATCTGATAGGTGCACGATTCTTTTTATGTTGTTTTATTTACAATTCTCATCCTCCTCCACAATGCAATATATTTTGTTCATTTTCAGCAAATTATTTTAAGCATATTTGTAACAAAAAATGAAGAACGCGGTTTTAGGTAAAATTGTATACATACATATCGATTGAGGAAAAAGTACACTCTTTTAAAGCTTATTATTTACTAAATAATTGGTAAAATTTCGTATTGATTAGATAATTACTTGATTTTTGGTAGACGTTTAAAAAGAGACTCCGCCAAAAGATACTTACCCCTCCTTTGCTTTGGCTGTGTCTATTTAAATCAACAATTATTTGTTCTTTATGCTTATTATAAGTACTTTTTTATTCTAACTCAAAAGATGAAACATCATATTAGTCACAATCCCCGCCACTTGCCATTGCCAGTTTAGAATTCGTTAAGCACAAGAATTGCAAAACTCACTCTTAGACGGAATAGGCAAATATCGAGTGGATTTTTGATTATATTAATTTTATTTCAACTCGTACATGTATCATTGATTCCATCATTGCTTTTCACCGACCTTTTTTGTAAAATTTTGTTTCAAGAAAAAAAACTTTAACGTTTTGTCACGATAAAACATTGACTTTTTTAGTCGCAAACTTTTCCACATAAAATATCCCTCGAATTTTTTTGGAGAGAAAAGCTGAAGCTATAATTTTAACAGCCTCTTAAGTTTCCACAGAGATTCTAACAAGCGTTCGTTAGCTTGAGGCAACTTTTAAACGATAAACTTTAAACGGAGCAAAAATAAGAAAGCAAGCAAAGAAAAAATGCAATCATTTCAGAAAAATCCTGGCGACGGTAAATCAATAAATCGGACAATAGAGACCAGCTTACCGAAATGAAAGATGGCGGCGGTTAAAAATCACAAAAGATGTCTGTGATCGGTTTTATGGCATCGTCCATAAATGCATTTTTACTTGAAAATCGCGCCCAGGCGATGGAATCGGAAAACGAATAAAAGAACTGCGGTTTTATGTGGCATAAATGTCAGCTTTATGCTCTGAATTTTCTCATTTACTCTGTGTTTTATTTAAACAAATTTCGGATTTCATAGCATGACACTTTTTCTTGCAGATTTTCTTTCTTAAATCTACAAATTATTTTTCTCTCGAACCGAATATAGTTTTCATTATTAGTTTTCAAGGCAATGGCAATTTTTATCAATGATTTCTTCGTGTAGTTTAATAATGATTCTTGTTATGTTTTGTAGCATTTTGCATTAAACGTGCTAAATTCTAAAATTTATGTAAACTTGTATATTAGATATAAATACAGATCTTACGCATCAGAAAAACATGATGATTTTCGGGTGAATACATAGTACGTTTCTGATATTACAGGAGTGTATTTCGCGGCAAGTTTGTTCGAGTGTTTCCTCTACATAGTCCTGTAATATTACAGTAAATTATTATCTTTTAAATCACATTTTGACTGCTGAGTTAGATAAATAATATTTTGGCGTGTTATTCATCCAAGCAATAAGAAAAATATAGTATCTATCTATGCAATTGTCTATACTTCCCTTTTAACTTGCACGCCCACATTCATATATAAATATATACCTATAATAAAACCTGACGACGATTCGGTTGTTTAGTGTGTGCTTTTTCCAGAGTAAAACAAATGTTCCTTGACGAGAAAGTTAGTAAATTAGGGGTGTAAATATTAAGAGCTGTGGAAGATAAGCATATAATTTCGTGTAAATAAAGAAATTATATATATATATACATATATATATATGCTGACTCTCTCCAAACAATTAACAACCAAATAAAAACTAAAAATAAATAAACCGAATAATAGCCCCCCTCCCCGCCTCCAAACATAAGCGAGCACCCAACAGCTCAAGACATACTTAACAAGAAATCACGTCACCAACGAGACGCTAAAAAGTTTAAGACTCGAATTTTAAAGTAACCTCCTTGTTCACTTCCTCTCTTCCTCTTCCGCCCTCCTCGCAACCCCCCTGACCTCATTCATTCTTCCACTCCTTCATCCCAAAATAGCGAACATTTCTGTAAAAGTCTGAGGACGCTACAGACGGCCAAAAAACGGCCGTTTAGCCGAAACAATAATGCAACTTAACAGAAAGATACGGTAATAAAAATAAAACGTGTATATATATATATATATATATATATATATATATATATATATATATATATATATATATATACTAACAAAAGTACACGTCGTTGACTGCGTTCAAAAACAGCCTACAGAAAATGGACTCTTATTTATGAAAGTATGATATGTTATGAAAAGGAAGGGTTGAAAAGTGATAGCTTCGAATTTGGGGATATCAAAACCAAAGCAAAATATGATGAAAGTAAAAATGAAGTAGATAAATCCCATAATTTATTATACCATACCTGTTCACACTGAAACACTTATCACAATATTATGTAAATCTATATTAAAACACCTTGTTAAACTTTGTGATATATTTCCATTCTATGGAGGTCAGGCGCGAACGAACACCCCATAATTTTATTATACCGTATTTCTTCAAACTAAAACATAATTATCATAGTATACTTACGCAGACAAATATGAAAAGTCTTTATTAAAGTGTGTGCCTATTTCCATTCTATGGAGGCCAGACGCGAACGCAGACCCTACAATTTCGATATACCATCCCTATTTAAGTTAAAACATACTTATAAAAGTATTATTATATACATCTATATCAAAAACACTTGTAAACTTTTTTTTTAATTTTTACATTTTTTTATTTCCATACTTTGTGGACCAGGCGCGTATGCAGACTCCACAATCATTATGCCAGATCAAACATACACATTTCTGTGTCTCGATACATCTTCTTTTATTATATGTTTTCAGTTTTCTATAATAGTCAACCATACACGAGCCTATTCGTGATCACACACAAATGTTCAGCTTTATATATATATATATATATATATATATATATATATATATATGTGTGTGTGTGTGTGTGTGTGTGTGAATATTAATTATCCAAAAAAGATCTGAATTATTTTCTTGAATCCTTATTTGAAAATAATAATAAGTATTTATAAATGTGAAAGAGACTTTTTCTTTGTTTCTTTGTAATTTAATAAATTAGAAAAATGGGGGATTAAAACGCCTTCAATTAAACGACGTACATATTTTTGTGTGTCAACTTTAAAATAGTTGCATTCTCAGTGTAAAACATATTATAAGTTTGGTAAAACATATTATGGATCATCATCACCAGTTTGTGTTTGAGAATGAAACTATGTTAAAAATATACACAACAAATCAATGCCTCGTTTAATTATATCCGCTCTAATATCTCATTCCTCCAATTTAATAAAGAAAATGGTTTCTTTTACATTTCTATATACCTATCGAAAATAATAATTAAAAAAAACTATTTATGCAAATGTTAAAAAACTAATTTTTGAAAAAGCCATTATCATATATACAGGCTGTACAAAAAGACACTGAAGGGGTTTGAACTTTAATATATCACTGTTTCTGTAATTTTATCACAGACGTGATGAATGTAAAAGGAAACAATGCAAAATTCAAACAATCTTTATTTATGAAAAACGATATCTTTTTAATATTGCCAATTTTTAGCTTCGCATATTGTGCTCTTTCCCAAACATTATTCATGACAGATTGCAGAATCTCTGGATTGCGATTTTACTCCTTTATTTCGTTCCTGATGTTTTCCATTCAATTCTGTTATGTTTGCAGCTTGAACCAAATAACGTATAAGGCAATACAAATTAAGACTCAACAAACAAAGGTAGATCAATAAGAAGTGTATTAGAAAAAGTATATTTACGGTATATTATATATTGGTTGTCAGGTAAGAGAGTCTTGGCTGCAAAACATATCTGCTCTCGGCTCGGCCTTCGGTGGCTTCTGGTTAACACACACTCAGACTAACCGAGTCTTGTTATTTATGTGTAATATTATTCACATATGTAAATGAGTGGGTGCCACCACAACAAATTCTTTCAAGATTTGGGGGTTGTAAACAACCTGTTTTGACTAGGGCTTTCTCTTATATTAAACTGCCGTAGAGTCAAAACAATTGACACCTGATTTTGGTAAAACAATTCCACATCTTCTATACGTTGTTCAATGTTGTACTGATCCATAATTTATTCCCAATATAACATTGTTTAATATCTGAAATAGAGAAAAAATAATCATTAATCGTAATATATATTTAATACTTAAGTTACTTTTTGGAAACACTGTATATTACCTGTATATATATATATATATATATATATATATATATATATATATATATATATATATATATATATACACACACATATATATATACATGTAACTGTTAAAACAACGTATACCCTATGTGATTCGTCTTTTATTCCTCTATAATTTTTCCCATAGAATAATAATTCAATTAAAAGTCAAATATGAATAAGTTTACCTATATAATAATATTTAAATGAAAAGACAAATATTAACAGTAAAAATTATAGAAGAATAAACGCCCAATCAAATGAGGTATAGTTAAATCAGGGGAAAACGATTTTTAACATTGGATTCTAAAAAGTGTAAATGAATTTCGAAACTATCTTCTGTATCTTTCTAGAAAACTTCCCAAACGAGTGAAGGTAATTAATGTGTTTTTTTAGGATTAACCTCATTTGTGTAAAAATACGAAATACTTATATTTTTTTCATGTAATAACTAAATTAAAATATATGCGAGTCCTATATATGTTAGTCTTTTTTTCGAATTTTAGATCCTATACATCCTTTTTTTTTGGGTGACGGCGTGGCAATGATATATACAATTCTATATATATCTATACATATCTACATTGTAGCGTTATACTTTCTAATACAAAAGCATTTAACATATTTACGTTTGAACTTTGAATTTTGATAATTTGAACATTTCGCTTATATCGAAATTGCGCTACGAATTCCCCACCTTGAAAGAAATTTTGGCTCCACATTATTTCCATAATTTCAAGTTACTCCTGGCATGTATAATATTATATCGTTTCTCTTTGCAAATGAGAAATTGAAATGTGTCAATAGGGGCATATAAAAACATCTCTTTTTTTCTGCTTTTCTAAAAGCATGATTCTTTTGGATCAGTCTTAGTTACGACGGGCAACTAAGTTGATATGAAGATGTACATTTCTGGAACAGTTATCTTTTCTTTTTCATCATTTTTTGCTTTGGCTTCGATACCCCACAATTTTAAACTCATTATACGTATACACCCCCTTTGATAACTTTACATACTATACTAATTCAGACTACTTTTGTAGGCTCTTTTTCAACCCACATAACGTTGCATTCATCTGATGTATATATATATATATATATATATATATATGTGTGTGTGTGTGTGTGTGTGTGTGTATCTAAAGAAAAAATGTCAAGTATTATGATTCATTTATACTCAATAAAAAACGATTAATTTGAAGTGCGCTCTGTAATCAAACGAACCAATTTTTAATTTTATAAAATTATTTTTGCATAATGAATTGGACTCAAATTAAACGTACATGTCAAGTATCATTGTATTATTGTTCTTTATAACTAAACATTTATTTCGTACGCACCCTTGTCATATAATATAACTTACAGTTTATTATATAAGTTGGGCATTTTAGCGAGCGCAGTGTAAACAAATCCCAAATGCACTTGTGATCCTAGCTTGTATAAAAGTGCTAACTTTAGTTAAAGTGAAATATCTTTCTTTAACAGAATTCATTTGATTTCCGATTTTTGATATTTTACAGATACATTCCGACATAAAACATACGTAAACACATTCAAGACGCACACATTTGTGTGAAACTTTTATTCTATTAGCCGGACCGTTTTAGAGACCATAAGATACGCACTTCCCCCCTCTCTTTCTCTCTCTCTTTCCATCTAACACACACACACTTATATATGTTATATCTTTCTAGTCGTCTTTTGTTGTTACCTGATTATTAGACAAGAAGATCAAGCTTCGTGCTGTTATCTGAACTAACTTCTCTTTTTCGTAAACACTAATGTGGAATGGAGGTCTTATTTGGGGTCGCAAAGACAATATTTAAATAGGATGCACTTGTAGTGAAAATCATTCCAATGCACAGTTGTGCTGACAAATCTTTGTCTTTATAAATCTCAGACACTGATGCCTATTTAGCATTCAAGTTTCACATTCACGTTTGTTTTATTTTCTCTTTATTTCTGTTTTTCGTGCGGATTGGTGATGTTTCTGGCTGCCAAACAATCACCCATGGCTTCAGTTACTCCAACTGAGAGATATTTTTTTATTCTTACTCTTCCATTTGTGTACCTTGTTTGTATTTCTTTTGCACCTGTTTCACTAGGTATTTTCAACATGTACTTTTTTAAATACAGTTTTCGCGATCTATCATTTTTTTCATATCATATAAAAGGTCTTGATATTTCGTTATCTGCTCACGGTCAGATCATTTAATGCCAGACTTGTAAGAGACTCTTACTTCAACTTGCGTCACGTGTTTCTCCATTCTGTTCTATATCACCATATTCGGCTTAATAGCTCTGTTTTCTGAATACGTACCTGTAAGAATTCTGTATGCAGTATGCTTGGTGCATGACTTATTTCAAACTGTTCTTTTCTGAATATTATCCCAAACAATCTGCATTCTTTTAATTTCTTCAGTTTTCTAGAGAAATTCTATACAGATATTTGCACACTACATTGTGTCATATTGTATGCTGGTCGTCCCCGAGCAGAAATTTACAAATGAATGCCACTGTGTGGGCGAATAAGTCTTATTATTATTGAGACAATTCATCTTTTCTTTTAAATCATTGATCATTAAGACTTAATCAGGGGATCCCCTTATCATTATGCTCTCCTAATAGCAGAGTGATCCTTTTTGTAGTCAGTCTATAGATTCTTCTTTGTCTAAATTTTCATCAGATAGTTCAACATAAAAATATTTAGCACACTGCTGTTGCAATCCTGTAGTAGAATCTCTTTGTGTATTTTGTGGTACTTCCGTTTTAGGCTTCTTTTATTATACAGGCGTCATTTTTAAATGTTTGGCAAGTTTTGTGATGAAGGTAGTACTACCGGCTCTTGTTTGTTGGTGATCATATACCACCTTATGATTTGGATTATTAGAACTCATCAACTATTACCTGATGTTCATTGCAATGCGATTAACTAATTACATTGTATTATGATTTATATGTTATAGCATAGAATAACGTAACACATTTCATAATGCTTATATAGTAAATGTAGGTGGATAACAACATGGCACTTATTCATTAAGGTAACAAAGAAACGGAGTAGCAACTCAGATTTCACCCGTGAAATACTTAAATGCATTTTTTGTTATTATCTTTATACAAAAAAAACAGATTATTCTCGATAAGGAATAAACTCTGTTTACAATTTTCTTGTTTACAAAAATTGGTCATTAAGTTAAGGTCAGGGTAAAATTTACTGGACTTGTTTAAGAGGCTGTTATATTTTTCGACCGTATTTTAATTTCTAAATTGTTATAAGAAAGAGATTTACAATCTTTATTGATTCTTTTTAGTAAAATATGTTTTAAGTAAAGCGTATGTGGTATTACAAGTAACATCAATACATATTTTATTCTACATATTTCACAGTGTGGAATTAGACATTAACTCCGAGTGAAAGCAAAATACGTCGTTTTCAAAAGTAAAGAGTAAGTTTAAATTTTATAATAACTCTTTGTTTATTTTGTTCTTATTTTAATGTGTATAAATGTTTATGACAGTAGTTATTACAGAGTGACAGAAAACTATAATGTCAAAAAACATACACACAACTAGAACACATAAAATCGATTTTATACGGTCGAATTTTAAGAAAACACGTTTGCGTTTTAAATTATGCTTTATATATATATATATATATATATATATATATATATATAAATAAATATATATATATATACTGTTTTACAAAAACTAAGACATAAAAATGAGGTCAGAGCAACAAAAAGCATATTTCATTGTTAGGTACAATTGTTTCAAGACCATTTGGAAAAATTCAAACAATATATATATATATATATATATACATATACATATATACATATATTTTTTCTATGTCATGAATAAAAAAGTAATGAAAAATACTTCGTCACTAAAGAACAAAGTCCAGGATAGGCGAGCCATAATCGTGCCAGAGTTGGTGTTTGTTGCATTAAAAACATCTTCACTTTGAGATAGTGACAAAGGATAGCAGTATATGTACATTATGTAAATTCGGATGCTTGATTAGTGTATCTCTCCATCTAGGAAATATTTATTACTTTTATTTTAATTATCATATATATTTATTCGCTCTGAACCAAATTAAACTGAATACTGCATAGCTATAAAATTGATGTAGATGCGTAGTATTACACTGAAATATATATATATATTGTAACCTAGGCAGACGGTTATGGAGTTCAAAAAGTCACAACTTGGCCAAACGGCCGCAGACGTAACCCAAATATTGTTCACTTGCACGTAAGTGTAGTTTTAGGTGGTTTCGATTTCGGAACACGCTGAAAGTTTAGTAGCGTGGCTCTTATCGCTTATACGGCAGCAGGTTTGATGCGCGATTTCAGTTATTTCATTTTTCACAAGTGGTCTACAAGTAAAATAACAAAATAAAAAATAACAAAGGAGGGCAAAACAATGAAAACAAACTCAAATCTTCAGACAAATAGGTGTGAGGCAGTCCACAATCTGTATCTGACGTTGGGGTAAGTGCCCCGTTTTCTTTGCTGTTTCCCGAAAGAAATTACCTCGAGTTGATTCTTTCGTTTGGTGGTTAAGTCACAGATTTCGTAGACAATGTGTAACAAAAACCTCCAGATTAATTATTAAATAAAACCCCTGTGTACAATGGTATGCTGTTATACAGTAGACTAAAATGAAAAACAAAGTAAGTTTTACAACACCAATATTTGTAGTCTCGTATAACAGATCGTTCAGAAAATAGAACAAACTATAACTTTGACGCACGATTCGTTTCTATATTCTTCCCCTCTCTCTCTGTCTCTCTCTCCCTCTCGCTCTCTCTCTCATGCATTCACACAGACACACAGACACACGGAGACACACACACATACTTGTGATATTTCTGCTGCCTGTGGTTGGTGGTTAGCGGGCGGATGTGGGGAGGAGCTGGTTACTACACTGTCTACACTCCAATTAAACTCGGTTGCTCAACTGCTAAATTTGATCTTGCATGCTTTCTTCTAGTTAGTGAGGGGGGGGAAGTGCTGACGAGGTCTGAAGTCCCATTCAGCCAATCAGCCGCTGCATTATCAAAATTGGATTCACTCGGATTGGCCAATTTAGAAATATCACCTGTGCATATTAATTAATTAACTGTCCATCGAAAGCAGCTCATGCTGAGAAAACCTCGGGTATTGACCCTCGTGTCAAATACTGGCTGCCACGTTTAGACAAATAATATTCTCCTAAAATCCCATGGGTTTCTATCATAAAACGATATTATTCGATATTGTTATCAATTCCTAATCCGTTCCTCTAAGTTATTTAAAAAAATTTTTTGTTTTGAGTCATCAGCTAAACAAATGGATTAAACAAAGCACTCGGGAACTGTCCGGAATTGTTCAGAGAATAAGAACTCTACTTCAGATCTGTTTTATCGTTATTAATGTAAAATCGACCAGCATGTGCGGTTTGGTCACATTGCTCCCTTAGCACACCCAACTCCCAAAGACAAAGCGTTGAGTTTAACGCGCCCATACGTTTTTGACCAATCTTTAGCCAGTCCTGTAGCTTCATAGTCGCTGACAGACAACGTCCGATGATACATCATGACTTAACAACGTCAACAAGTTTGTACAGGGTGTTTCTTTGACTACCGATCTACACCAAAAGAATTAGAATTTATGCAACATGTACTAAACAGGCATAGGTTATTATATGTTAAAGTTTACTCAGCATGAGCAGCTTTTGATGGACAATTAAGAATATGGTACGCGTGTATCACTGTCTAGTTCATTATTAAACGCAAATGTTCAGTTTGAATCAAAGACTACACTCGCCTATCTACATTAGTTTTGAAAAATTGTTATCAATCACCTCCCACTTGGACCATTTTATTTTTCTTGGGATTAAAGTTCATACAGTACGGTTTTGTCAGTTCATTTCCCTGCAAAACAATGCAATTAGCTTATTTGGGTGCGCCCATTCGCCTTTTCTATTATATTTATCTTTCCAATTATCTCCCCTTAGGTAGTTGTCTTTTCTTGAGTTCTTTTTGACGGTATAATTCTCCTAGTTAATTTCATAGAAAAATTACATGCCAAGGGCAACCATTTATAATGTAGTTTTTTTTTATTCAATTATCTCAGTTTAGACTATTGTCTTTTCTTGGTGCAAGGTTCATATAGTGCAGTCCAATGGGTCATATTCATGTAAAAGAATCACATAAAAAATCAAAGTCAATTTTATTTGTTCCATTAGTTCATCATCTGAATCTTGGTGTTCAGGGTGCTTTCTTCTTCTTAAGTCTAGTCGAAGCTAACATATGTTCTGGTTGGGGTCATTTCATTTCCGGTTAATTTTGACGAGGACCATATTCACCGCCGATACAAGTAAACTTCAGGCGTTTCTTACTGTCAAGCCCTTTTACTAGTTTCCTTACAAACCATATCGCCGCTACCAACATCGCAATCAGAACCATTATCATCCTTAACATCTTTCCAACCAAAAGTAACTTATAAGAGCTGATTTTTTACTCTAGGTCTTCTAACTGAGTCCGCAATTCTCACAAATTTACAATATCCAGTTCTTTAACATTCTTTCCAATTCGATTATCATTTACTGACTAATGTTATGGCACTCTGTTCGTTCATAAAAATTTCGATGTATCCTAAGTACCGTCAAATTTCTGGGCACGTCATAACATCATTTGAATTCAATACCGGTGTATGCCAATGATCTTTCAATTATGAACTTCAGCAACACAGAGACGCGCCAAAAAAAAAAAAGATTATATGGAACCGGATCACCACAATCGAAAATGATAAACACTCTTATTTTTATCGAAATCATGATGGTGGTCAGATAGGATTTATATTAACATATTTCAGCAATTACAGGTGGAAAAATCCTGAACTATGAACTGTGGTCAGCAAGAATAACTTTAGAAATTTATTAATGTTCCTGTGCAACACAAAAAAGGATGTAATCCATTTTGTTACTTCCGGATAGAACACTCCCTTACTGAGAACAGTGATCGACAAAGATACTGCAAGGAATAAATTGCATGAACCTGTTCACCAGAAGAAAAGAAGGAGCAAATGCATTCTGTAGACGACAAAGATACCGCAAGGAATTAATGGTCTGACTTTATGTAAGCCTCCCGCCCCAGGTCAGCAGATGACTTCTGATCATGTTAAAACTGCAATGGCTGATGATCGTCTTTCTCCGGGAGCGCTTAATGAAAATTCTCAGCGTCGCAGGCTTCGTGTTGATTTTCGCTGAAAAAAATCAATTAGATTCGCATGTAAGCCATAAAAAAGCGCTGTCCGGGAGTCAATCAACGTTTAAAAAACAATGTCAGCACATCTACCGGTCCCACTCAGGGTTCCAGAGGATCCGAATCTCCCAAATGGGGAGCAACATTGCTTTCCCAGCCGGTCACACCATTTCCGCCTTTTTTTTCTCTATGTGACCACTGGGTCTAAACCAAACAAACCGTTCCACCCCTCCTACCGCCATCCGCACCAAGTTCCTTCATGTATCCTCCCTCCATCGCCGGCCCACTCATCAAGAAAGACAGCACACACACAGCGCGACAGCAACCCCACAGACAAGCGCCCCCCTTGCCCACACGAGTTCACAAGAAAGTCAACAAAAAGAACAAACACCAGAAAGTTTTGGGTCTCATTCAGAGTCATAAAGAAAACAGTCTGCAATCGCCGATGAACCTCTTTCTCCGGGAACACTTAACAAAAAATTCTCAGTGTTGCAGGATTCGTGTCAATTTTCGCAGGCAATCCAAAAAGAAAACAGACTCGGAGGGCTCTAGTCTACTAAAAAGTTAATTCACAAAAATTACAGGTTTTTACATATGTACATTTGTTCAGTTCGATTACACCCGAAAAACTGTATAAAATCTTATTCTTTTTTTCTCCACGATGGCGACGCAATGGAGCGAGGGGGTTGGCAGTGCTTGGGGAGCGTGTGCCTCTCTCGCGGTTCGGCCTTGACCCGATCTGCTAATTTCGGTTCGGGCATTCGCTTATGTACCAAGGGAAAGTGTAGATTGGGGTTCTCTTCCTGACCAATCAAAATTCCACACGTCCTTTGGGGAATCCCCAAGTTTTTTGCGTGTGTGCACCTTTACAGGCCTTCCATAGCCTGCGAATCTGGGATCAAAACTTAATTCTATTCACACGCTCTAAAAGGGCAGCACTGCCACCTTTCACGCTCAGAACGCAAGAAAGTCTGAGCTGGTGTTCATCAGGCCAAACAAATGTATGATTTCATTCCGCATTAATCCGACATCTCCTGTCATTTTTCAAACAGCAAAATATAAGTCTGTTTTTACAAAACACAATAAAGTTATCTCTCCTGATAGGTTACCCGCCGCTGTCCAGGATTCAATCAACATTTAACATACAATCTCAGCACATCTACCCGGACCCACTTAGGGTTCCATGGGATCCTAATCTCCTCAATAGGGGGCAACATCGCCCTCCCAGGCAGTCACGCCACATCTTCTCGCCAAAAGAGTAGAGGGTTCGAATAAATTCGGGCAATCACGGATGGAAAGAGAGACAGACAGAGAGAGGGGGATTGGTCTCCCCTAAAAAAACGCACTTGTCATTTTTTTTTTTCCAAAACTACAAATTTAAGCTAAATTGAATGTTTTATTTATTCATCTACTAGCACTACAGCCCTGCTTAGATCGGGCCCTGTGTACTGGTCATAACTTGCCCTATGTGTGAATGCCATTTATGTAAGTTCACATGTTCAGACCAAAAATTGTCTGAGGTAATTTTTTTTAACATGCGACCCTAATTTTGACCTTTTAACACTTAGTGTTTTGATCTCAAATTGAAATTAAAAGTTTGCCCCATGTCCACGTTATCTACATCTAAAATCTCTATGTTTAGACCCAAAATTGGCGGAGGAGTTTGGTAGAAACTGCAAAGGTCAACTCTTTCAACTTTGACCTTTTAGCAGTAAAAAAATCGCCCCCAAAATAAGTAAAATACTTGCCGCATATCTGAATATGTAAAATTTCAAATGTTTAGAGCCAAAATTGACTGGGTAGTTTGCAAGAAACCGTAACGGACAAATCGTTTGAACTTTAACACATTTGCAGCTTCAATTTTCGACCCAAATCGATTAAACAGTTTGCCCTATCTCTGAATTCCCTTTATGTAAAAATTAAATTGTTAACACCAGGGATTGGCTGTGTAATTTGGTAGAGACTGCAGAGGTCATTTTAAAAAAAAAAACTTTGACCCTAATTTTAATCTTTTAAACTTTCATTATTTAGGTCTCAACTCTAATTAAATAGTTTGTATTCATGTCTCAGTAAACTACACTTTAAATTTTAAGTGTTTAGACCCAAAATTTGCGGAGGAGATTGGTAGAATTTCAAAGATCAAATTGTTGAACTTTGATCCCTTGACAGCTAAATTTCTGGCTGAATACAATTAAACAGATTTTCTTAAATCGCAATTTTCCTTATGTCAAATCTCGAGTCTGTAGACCGACAATTGACAGAGTATTGAAATAGGGGAATGCACAACCACGAACACACAAGAATTTAATTTTTATAGATATATAGATAATTTTAGTATGTAAATAGTTTATTAAAATAAAATCTTAGTGTTTTCGTAAATTAAAAAAAAAATCAAATCGAGAAGGAACATGAAAATCAACAGCGACAAATGAGTTTATAACCTACTCACAGTATCCACCATTAAGGCAACAATTTATCTGTGATCGTAATTGTTGTCTACCGAGATATACAGCGTAGCATTTTGTTCAGATGCCTCGTTTTTCTCTTAGCGATCTTCTAGAGGCCATTAATGTTCACTTTTCTGGCTAATCCAATCGAGAAAGCGGACGCAGATTGAAATATGATGAGAGAAATAATATGGATGACTGGGCAAAAACCGGTAGTGTTCTTGATGCTATTTATCTGGTCGACCTAGAGTTACTCTTTACAGATAACATAATGCTATAAAGATCCCCGGCCTCAGAAAAATATAGGAAACGACTTCCCGAATCAAGCAACAACAGTATAATCTTCTTAAAATATGTTCTATTTCTACAGTTTAGAATAGATTGAAGGAGTATAATTTACGAGAAAGCACTGCCTTCGTCAGATACAATGAAGATTATGATCTTCATATTGGTCAAAAGTGATTTTTGTCAATGAAAACCAGTTCAATAGGCTAGGCAGAGATAGTAGGCAGTGCGACTACCAAAAGAGGGCGACGAATTTAATCCTAGGTACACAGTTTCAACGCTGCAAGGTGGTTGAGGATCAGTTTTGCTACAGACTAATTCAAGGAATGCCCAACTGATAGCGGGCTCTCAAATGTGCTTCTAAATTGTATAAGTTTATTGTGTTGCTGTTGTATTTGTGTTGTATTAATATTTTAAAGTTACATCTAATTAACAATTTTCGTTGTGCGAAGTTTTTTGTTTTTGCTTTTTTTATTTTTGGATTTGAAGTTAATTAGTTACTTGTAAAAGTCAAATATGGACAGGTAAAATTATAGAGATAAAAGGAAAATGAAATGAGGCATGGGTTGTTTAAACAATTACATTCAATTTAGCTTAAATTTGCGTTTTTTAAAAAAATGTCAAATGCGAACTTTTTTTTTGGAGTTACTATATATATATATATATATATATATATATATATATATATATATATATATATATATATATATATATATATATATCTTTGGGATTGTTATTTTCTTGAGGTAAGGTAAACAGTGAAGTATAACGATGTTAATACAAGAGTCATAAATACCGAGGTACAGAAGAAAATACTTTTAATTCGTTTTTAATAAGCAGTAATACTAGAACGAAACATGTTCATGAATGTGTAGCAACACAGTCATGAACATGTTTCGTTCTAGTATTTAGTTACTAGAGATCTCTTCAGGCAATCACGCTTATCTTACGGCAGTCAGTAATGAATCTGAAAGTTATCTTGCAGTTAGAAAATATTTATGAAGAAAAAAAAAAACAGGGGTGGGTTTAGCTTTAGTTAAACCGAGGTTGATTTGATTTTTTTTTCTTCGTAATGGTGAAGGGATGAGAGAGTATAGTTACGGATTAATAAAGTCAACGTGAGGATAGAGCTTGAAGACGTTATCTTTGCAATGTGTCTGCTCACTGTCCCTCTTAAAATTCCAATGAACTCGTGAATAAAATGTAAGTTAAGGGTGGGTGTGATTTTATTTCCCTTTTCCAATTTGCATTTTGGTATTCTTTTGCAAAAAAGTTAATATTAACTCAAAATCAACTGACTGTTTCTACCACACCAGTTGACACTATTGAAGGGAGGGCGAAGGAACTGAAAGAGTAAAAGACGTAAAGGAGAAAGAGGGAGGGGGATGACATAAAAGATGATGAAGGAAGAGGAAGGAGAAGAAAGTGGAGCAGAAACAAGAAGAGAAAAAGGAAATAAAGGGTTAGAGTACAGGGAAAAAGGACAAAAGGAAAAAAGAAACTGGAGAAACGCATATTTGTTTAATGGTGATTGTTCCAAGCTCATTAGTGTTTGCTTACTCTGACAGTATTTAAAAAATTGCTATTAAAAGTTTTAACTGTTTTGCCATAATGCTAATTAAAAACTACGAATATATATATATATATATATATATATATATATATATATATATATATATATATATATATATATATATAAACGGAACGTTTCATGGACAAATATATTTCTTCGCTGTGAGAGCAATTATAATTATTTATAATATAGGGTAATTGTTGATCATATCGGGTTATTTGCTATGGTATTGGTAAGGATTAACAACGATAGTACGTTACTGAATGTTAAATATATTTTTATGTATATATGTTTATAAATAGTGATGCCCGCGAATCTTGAGGCTCCAACGTATCTATATGCATACGCAAATGTATACACATACACATATACATACATATACACACAACACACACACACACACACACACACATATATATATATATATATATATATATATATATATATATATATATACACGTATATATCAGTACATGTAAGTGGATATGCTACATAATTACACGGAGTAGATGCAAACGTGTATTTTTTTTAGTTTGCCTGGTCATTTGTCATCAAATAATAACTTGAATAGTGTTAAAGTTAAAGAGATTCTAAAGTTTTAAAAATATACATAATCACTAGTATATATATATATATATATATATATATATATATATATATATATATATATATATATATGTCTATCTGCTGGAGTGTGTGTGTGTTTATCTCTGTGTGTGTGTGTGTGTGCGTGTGTGGGTGGGTGTGGAACACTTTAAGCTTAAAATGAGATATTTAGCAATAAAGGACTAGATTTATCATTTTGGACATTTCATAAATGCTTATTCTAATTAAATGAAAGGGTAATTATCACGGTAGAATACTATAATTCGGTCTGATACATATTATTTTGAGTTTCATGAAGTTTATGGAAGTTTAAACAATGTTTGCGTTGAATATATTTGTAACGCTTTATCTAGTCTGTATTAAAGTCACAATATTTGATTTAGCACGACAGTTTACCTTCCGCTATTCAACACAAAAGATATATTTATTGCTCATAGGATGGAGCTGGAAAATATTCCCTCCTCAACATGTCTATGTTTGGAATACGTTGTTACTCTATTTCTGTGTAAACATTAAAGCCGGTTTAATCTTTATAGTTTAAATCAATGTAATAAGGGTTTTAAAAGAAGTATTTAACAGTAAAATATTGTAGAATCTGAGAAAAGGATGAGTTAAGAAATATAACGTTTTAATTAAAATTGTTCCCCATGAAACATTCTACTTCGTTAGTTCGATAATTAATAATCACGAAATGTGATTAGAAAGAATATATTGCCTGATCCATATATCTATAAATATGATAATGTGTGTGAGGACATTTCTTAGCCTTTTGAATTTTGGATATAAAGACTTAAAATTGTGTATATACTGCACTCAAACTTAAAAACTTTTTTATTAGACGTCCGCCAGCGAAAACGGGCTGCTAATTGGTGAAAGTTGACAAAATGGTAGTGATCGTGATCGGATGTTATCTGTTTGCTAACTGTTTCGCGACTGCGCACGCGTGAATCGTTTAAATAATGTAAAGAAATAGTAGGTTTGAAAATATTTTGCAATGTCCGTGTAAAGCTGGCCTAATGATTAATGTATCTGACTCACTTTGATTAGATTTTGTTTTAAATCTCAGCAGTACTTTTTATACTTAAAAGAAGTGTTTAAAAAGAAACATTATACTCGAATGACTATTCCTTCATTTTTTTCCTCCATTTTTAAAGAATTTTACGTCATGTTTAAGACCGGGTAACGCCAGGGTAAATCTACTATATTTATAAATGAGAAGGATACTTATCTGCCGATAATCGCAACGGTTTTTTGACCAGTATACTTGATATTTGGTTTATAAGATAATCAGGCGCGTGAAAAAAAGTGTATTCAATCAGATAAAGGCAGCCAATTTATACACGGAGATCGTCGGATTTTCGACTGTTTTTTAACTGTTTCACGAATGCACTTTCGTGAATTATTCGCATTTCAGATTTATTATTTTATAAATAATTATGTTTAAAAAAAAACCTTAAAGAACGTGTAAAGTCGGCCTAACGATACTCTTATTTAACTTATTGTCTTTAAATTTTATATTCAATATCAGCCTGAGTATTTTTTTAGTTACTGGTTAAATGTTTAGAAAAAAAAAAACAATATTCGCACGTGTATGTTTCAGCTTTGTATTACATAAAAGAACACATTTATACATATTTTACAACCGGGCAACGTTGGGCGGCTTGCTAGTATAAATGAGAAAGTGTATGTGTGCGAGAGTACACTTCTCAACTTATATACTCAACGGATTTTTCATCTACAGACTTGAAATTTAGTATATATGTATTCAGACATGTTGAAAATTTTTAAACAGTTTTCATCCGTGGAAACGGCGTACTAAGGGATCAGAACTGAAAAAAAAAATGTGAAGTTGGGTTCGTCGGGTGTTTATCTGTTTGCTAACTGTTTCACGAATGAACATGCGTGAATGTTTAAAATTACAGATATATTATATTAAGAATAAGTATTTCTTAAAACACATTCTTAATATTCTGTCACTCTGGCCTAAATGTAATAGCACTTTACTCCGTAACTTTTTTACATGGTAGTCGCCATTTATCAAGGCCCGAAGGTCACTCTGGGATAAAGATTATTGCGTGTACAGTAATCACTGCGACAATATCGTTAGTAATGGAGATCTGATAAAGTGTGTTATTTAAGGGGGGCGGTTTATCAGGAATTTGTTTATGTTGGACTTGAAGACATCCAAGTTGTAGTCAAGTGGGAAACAGGCAAACCTAAGATATTGTTTTGGATCTTAGCTAGAACAGTTTCTTTGTTGTTACTTACAAAATGTGAACTGATTAGAAAAATGCATAATACTCAGATGCACACGCCTCAGTTTCTGTATAAATTTAATTACAATATGTATGCGTATATTACGAGGAGGCGACGCCGGGCACATTTCTAATATCACGATAACAACGGTAATCTATCATGTCTACGTGGTTTCATTAAGACAGTTAACTTATTTATATCTACTATAGACCGATTAGATTGACTATTCCTTAGCATTACGCAAGTGAGTATGGACCCATTCTATCATGTCATTCAGACTGTAAAGATGGCAATTATGTGCAACGAAATGATATATGTATACTTTTGAATGCTACATTCGAATTCTATCTATTCCTTCCGAAAAATGTAATTAAGTAATGTTATCTTTTTCTCAGTTAATATCGGTAAACATTACATATTCTCATGTTATGTTTAAAATATGAACCGTAATTTAATAAGATCTATTGAAAACAAAAGTGAGGGTATTCACATGACTTCATTAATTCCGACGTGTTCTCCTTAGTACGAACAATTCAACTCTCTTTTCTCTCGAATCCATTTTTTTCTGAAAGCAATTCGTTCATTCCTATTGAATCTAATGCATATCAATGCCCCATAATCCTTATGACTATTTACCAGACAAATGTGGCCAGAGGAATACTTATATCCATAAGACATCTTACATAATACCAGCCACAACTGGCTCTCAATACAGGGCATCACACTCAGCTGGCTCTCACTACACGACACCAGAAACAGCTGATTCTCAATACACGACACAGACTCATTCGACTCTTATGCACCACATCAGACATCATTGACTCTCACTACACGACACAAGGACCGGCTAGTGCGATATATATGTAGCAAGACACAGCTGTCTAACTTCACACGATCCCAGACAAAGCTGATTCACTCTACACAACTAGACATGGCTAAGCCCCGTAAAGCGCTAGACACAGATACATCTTTGTACACGGATATACACAATTAAGCTTCTGTACTCGTCTAGGCACCTAACCACCAGTGGCCTGCTATACACCACTACCCCAAGTAGCCGGCTTGACATAACAAGTACTTAATATTCTTGTTGACTTTAAGACATAGACATCCGACACGGATCGTTATTATATTCTCCATAAAATAACGACGGCATTTCTCAAAAACACAGAATTTCGAAACGTAATTAGATTTACTCATAACTTTAGGGCTCCAATTTGCGAAAGTCCCACTCGAATCCTAATTTAATATTTTTTATAAGGAGTCGAATTACAAATTAATGCTCCTAAATTTTACGCCGACAATTTTCTAAAATCTAACTCTTGAATGTTTACTTAAGATTTTTCAAAGCAGGACACACATTTTTACGAAGTCCAACTCTCCAATTTTAATGTTAAATATTTATCATACGAGGATAATTTTCCAAAAGGCCGCTCTCGAATTCTTGTTCCAAATTTTTTATGGGATATTGACCCTTACTGTTAAAAAAAAACAACCTTCGTCTCGTTCGCATCAACTTTATTTTTTTCATACCAAAAATAGCTTGTAATTCAAGTAGATCTAATAAGCAAAATGATTGGCAATAATCGTAGGAGTTATTTAATTCTGGCGTGCTGTCTTCTGTGCCAAAAAATCAACTCTGTTTCTCCTGAATGAGTTAATTCTTAAGACAGCTAATCCATTCATAAGAAAAATACTGCATTTCAAATCACATAAACTAAACTGTTGTGAAATATATGCATTATAATATTGGCTCATAATAAATGGACCTCGCAATTATATACATTTTCTTGTATATATACTTCGGAAAATAATATTGATTGGTTCTATGAAATTTTATGTAGGACATATGTTTAAATATGAATTTATTATATGCTATTTTACGTATGAACAATTTGACCATATAACAAAAACAGTTGATAATTATTACGGTCTTTTCGTAAAATAATATAGTGTTTTCCATCACATTGTGGCTGAAGATATGAACACGCAGATATAATAAATAGATAAGAAATATAAAAATAAATATAATTAAGTATGTAAAAACTTTTAAAAAATGATTACAATAAACGGTAAATATATGTTTGACATTATGTTGAAAGTCGGGTGAATACATGGGATACAACAAAAAAGTAAAGTAGAACATACTCAAATATCTACATAGCCATGGAAAGACCGTCTCTGGAGAAGGTGTTGTGTGGTGGTCGTCGACTCTCGATCTCGTGTCCCGATAGGTGTGTCAGAAACTGACCTTACGAATGCGTGAAAAATTATTGAATAATTCGACCTCCTGTCTTTCCAAAGAAAAATGTAATTCAAACCCTATTTTTATTCACTTAGAAGGGCAAGGACCAAGGTTTCATTAAAAAAAACAAAAAAACAACAACGTTTAAAAAAAAGGTTTTAAACTTCTGACTTTACCGGTAAATTTCTAAAAAAACTTTGCTTTTTATTCTTTTAACTTTAATATATTACTCATTGATATTTTATCTTCAATTTGTGATATATAAACCTTTGGTGAATAAATTAATTATTTACTTTTTAATAGAAATTTTAAAATGGGGGACGTGAATTAAAAAAAAAAAATTGTCTAAAATATTACATTCGGTTTATTGGAAAGAGCATAACATTTTACATTGACCCTGAAAATATCGTAAAAATTGAATCAATAGAAATATTTTGATAGAAAGTTTAAAAATTGAAACAGACTTAACTCGTAAAATTCAATTGATTTAATTACTGTTTTTAAAAAATAAAAAATAATAATTCTAATATTTTTTTAACAACTTTAATAGTTCATTTTGGAAGTATAGTCCATAAAGAAAATAAAAGAGAAATTACGTGCTTTTTATTTCTTATTCGCAGCTACGTGTTAGGGGTATCAAAAATCCCCCCCCCCAATCCTGATACACCTAGTGTCTCGTTGGCCTCTCGTTAAGTTTCTTGTTGGGTCTCTGCCGTCTTTACGGTACAAACCATACTTATATAGTTGACACTCCCGGTATGCTAATAAGGTAAATCCTACCGCAACAGAATAAAAATAGCTTCAATAATTTACGTTGCGTTTTAATATCTCGACACAAAGCAACTTCATTGAATAAGAGCCTGTAGTACACGTACAGAAAGCAATTACATTAGTCAAATTGCATCAGACAAAATGAATCAATGGCACGTCAAGTTTTAATTCAATTCAATACTATGGCTAGACGTAATCAGATGCGTCATTTGGCCACTTGAACGCTTGACTTATTTAATGTAAACCGAGTAAATCGTATTCTGTTGGCAAATGTTCTGACTATTACCAAATCTAGATGATCAAAAGACATGCTATATTTAGTAGGAAAACTAACAGTTACTTCGGAGCTTATCATACGTTGAGATTACTTATTTGATTTACTCAAGTTTGAGAATAGTTAACGATAGTATTTCATGTACAGCTTTTATAAGAAACCTAAATATTCACATTGGAGTAGGTATGAAAGTAAGCCAAATTAGACCAACACTAGAAGTCACACATACAATATATATAATTATCCATTTCTATACTAAGCAAAGGGAAACCAGTTATCGTCCGTGATATAATGACAATCGAATTTTGAACGAGATATAAGAATGCAGTTATTTTTCAGAAATAAACTACAAAAACTGTTCCTGGATTTCACTTTTTTTAAATCGTTTATTACATTTACACATTGTTTGCAAAAATGTGAAATATTTTCAGTGAGAATAATGTGTTCATCCAACATGATTTCTGGTTTAAATTTCATTTAGTATATTACCAACAAAAAAAGCAATAATCATCAACCTTGATTAATTCTAACAATTAATGTGGAAATGGTTCAATCACTAAACGACGTTCATTTAATCATTGCGCGTGATTAATACATCATTTGGGATTTTCGTGTCGAAAATCATGAATAATGAGAAATGAATGCGGTAGTAATTTAATGGAGAAAAAGGTAAAGCTAACAGAGGGAAGAAAATTAATGTTTTAACCGTGATGCAAACTTCGAAAGCATAATTGCCCATACATGATACTGGAATATTTACACGAATTTCCTATCAGAAAGATACTTCGTTTTAATGCCATATTCTATTCAATTGCATTATAGTGCACCAGTTGCTGTAACATAACAGAGCATATCCCTTCCAATATTGCAATAGCCAAAACAGAACCGCTTCGCCCGGTCACCATTTTACTGATAATATTGGCTTGACTATGTTCAGTTTTGAACACATTGTGATCCTAATAATTGAATCATATACGTATTTTGGCCGATGGAACAAACAATGGCTTACTGTGAGAAGCGGCTCGTTTAGTTATGTTGAATTCGGTTGGGGATACAATTTAAGTTTATATAATATTCATACGGAAAAGAGTTTTAGAAAGTATTACTAAAAGATTGATCAGTTATTAGCTATTTACGATAAATGCGAGCTTCGAATTATTAGCCAGCGTGATGTACATAATTTTATTTTCTTTATACCACTTACATACAAAAACTATTTTCTCATTTGTTGGGATAACAACGCAAGAAATTTTCCTGATTGTGTCTAACCATGCATCATAAATTTAAAAACCAATTACATTACCATTAGTTATAAACGTTTGCTTCACCTTTTTCTGCATGAATTAATTCACAATGACGATCTACTAGAAATAATTATAAACATGCTGGGATGAAACAAAAGTATAATGCAAAGAGGCATAACTCTTTACTTCTTTTTGCAAAGTCGCCTCCCTTTGTCCGTAGTCACAAACTTTAAATTCTCGCGACTTCTCGCGAGATCAACGACCGGAAGTGGACAGAGGGAAAAAAGGGTAACTTTACAAATAGCGAGATGAACATCATTCCCGTTCGTTCAGGTTTCCCTACTTGGACTTCTAACTTTCACCTATTATGCTCGAATTGTAGTTACGTGTGTGTGCGTGTCTTCATAATAAACGTTTCCTAATTTGTTCATAAGTGTTATTTTCTTTCCTCAAGAGTTGCAACATACCCACGTGAAGGTTAGCCCCCCTGCGGTAAGATATTTTATGTAATATTGATCTAACGGATCCCACAATATAACAGAACACACTGCATTGGTGAAATCCAGAGATCACTAAATTAGTAGTATGTTAAAACCATGGGTGTCTGTATACAGTTTATACTCACTGAACAACGTATATGAAATGTTGCGCGTTGAAAAGGCGACAATCTAGTGGTTGTTTCTGGCCACGTGTAGTCTACCTCCTTTGTTACAGGAGACATTTTCATTTCTTTCATAGCTAACACACTAGTAGCAAGCAACTTAATTGCAGACATATCCAGTAGACTTAATACATGGCTTTTTAATCCAAGTTCTTATTTTTAACATGTCGTTATACCGGCTGTTTATCTGTATGCCATTTTATTGATACCATCCGAAGGAGCTTTTCCACGGAGTCTAGCAAAGAAAACCTACGCTGCATCAACACCAATATCAAATTTATTCACAGATAAATTTACAATATTTTTTTTCTTGGTCGACACATAGCCATCAATGAAGTGAGTGATTGTGTTGCCAATGTAAAACAATGTACAAATGTAGTGAGCCATTATTGCGCAAGTTTGATAAACAAAGCCAGTGTCATAAAAGTTGTTCTTGAGAATACACCACAATAAAATATGAGGGTGAGAAGGGAATATAAACCGTCACAAATAGAATTTTAAAATTATTTACTATGGAAAAAGTTAGCATAATTCTTATTCTACCACAAACATATTTGACTTAATGTTATATATGTATATAGTTCCCTTACGTCATATACAAATAAGTTAATAGCAAAGTAACCGCTATTTAATATAATTTACCAAGGTGGATATTTATATTTCAGCCTTATATATATATACATATATATATGTGTGTGTATATATATATTATATTATATATATATGTGTATATATATCATATATGTATATATATATATATATATATATATATATACATGGTTGCCTACTTAAAAGTAGCTCAAAATGTTGTAAATAGGGAAATATTTTTCTAATTTTAAATACGTGTAGCATTGTTTAAATAACCTGTAATGTTATGAAAGACTCTGTAAGTATCCCCCATTGACATCCATGCATTTCTGAGCACATTTAACAGCGTTTGCTAATACTGCCTGTAGGTTTTCTCTGATGATTGTCCTGATAGCGGTGGAATGCACTCAGTTAGTTGGCTAAGATTGTGAGGATTATTTTCATAAATATTTTTTTGTTTTTAAGTCCTCTTAAAGACTAAAATCACATGATTACAAATCCGAGAAACATTGTGGCTATACCACTTTGCTTATTTTTCTCTTTTTCGCAAACATGCCATACACCAGTGTCAGTTTCTCTTTGAAAAGAATTGCATATTGTCTTGTAGTGTCAGTTGGTATGTAAAATAAATATTAGAAGGATCAGATTTCTTTTAAACTTAAATACATTAATAAGAAAAGGATAAGAGAGATCGGGCTACTTTTAAGTGGGCTATATATATATATGTATATATATATATATATATATATATATATATATATATATATGTGTGTGTGTGTGTGTGTATGAGAATGATTAAATATGATAAACATTTAACGATATTATAAAAACAGCGGTAGACAGACAAAAACTCAACGATTTTCTGTTAAAAAGCCCGCATTTTACGGGCAAAACGTCGTCGAGTTGTATATCTATCTATCTCCGTGTTTATCGTATATATATATATATATATATATATATATATATATATATATATATGTGTGTGTGTGTGTGTGTGTGTGTGTGTGTCTGTGTCTGTGTCTGTGTGCACTTGCGTTGTTTGAAATAAGTATAGTATTATCATGCTTGTCTTAGCAGTTTTTTGTCGAGTTTTGTCCAAGACTTTCGCTAACAGATATAAGACACTTTCCACAGGATTTATGAAATGTTTTTTAGATTTCCCGGGCAACCATGCTTTTTTATGTTCTCGTCTTTTTACAGGAATTATTACACATCTCGGAATTAGTAAAGTATTTTATATCTATTAGACAGGGTTTATTTCATATATCATAATACTATTCGCATGTCTACCATTCAGGAAATGTGACCATGGAGAGAGCTTGTATTTTCAACTTTGAGATTTTGTTTTATTTCTTTCATTATCAATACCATTACTGTGATTAGTGCTGAGTTTCTTATGGTGTATAAAATAATTTACAGGAGTTCTACAATTATCTCGCAATCCCCATACAACCTTGTTGTACTAAACCTATATTACAGTTGATGTATTTGTCTAATCACACGATTTAATAGCTGTCCCTAATGTTGTTGTTTTTTTACTTCAAGTAATTTTGTTAAAGAAAAATAGTTGTGTTACCGTCCTCATGTATACAACATAATCTATTGAGTGAAAGCAATATAAATTTAAAGACTAAAATCTAATGAATTTTACTCAGAATGTATATATTTGAAGAGTCATGATCTGATAAGTTTTGTTTTGTAATATTTTTCTTAATTAACACTTTAACAGGTTCATGTTTGCAGTGTACCAGGTAGGCTTGTTCAGAATATAAAGAAAGAAACTCCATCATGCACACAAAAAAATCAATTGGCAACTTGACATTTTAATGCATTTGAAAATCTAATAGGCCATATATTAACATTTGTTGCCCTTACTAAAAACCGTCACACTAACAGGGTTACGCCTCGCTGACAGACGCGACAATTTTGAAGATGGGCAAACAATATAAGCTAAGTTAAATTAACAAATCCTAATATTACCAAAATGGCAACTGTTTTTTTTTTTCTTTTCTTAATTTTGACAAATGTATTTAAACTATATGCGCATATATTGTCTTTAACTCTTTGCTTCCATGCGAGTCGTTTGTTCTATTACTTTATTTTTTATTTATTTATTCACTTTGTTTATTTATTTCTCTTTTTGCTTTTACCAACTGTATACCTTCTCTTTAAATGTATTTATTTAATGCATTTTAATTACATATGCGTAAAAATGGTCTCTAACACTTAGTCCCACGCGAGCCGTTTTTATGGTCAGAAGAACTCTACTCGATAACGAATAGCCTATGCAAAATATAGAAGAGCTAGGACCACCTTTCTTTCTACTATAGAAGACAGAAGAAGTTATTTAAGTAGTATACTTAATATATGCAATCACCGTACGCTTGCTTGTATTTAAGTGTCCTCCATGATACCCATACCATACCAAACCACTGCACGTTGCTCATAATTTGACTGACACTATATTTGTAACTGCAATATACATAATCCCAGCTGTGATACTAGGGCTAATTTTCTGAATAGATGCAACACTCTGCGCCTGACCTTAATGACTACAATTCCAAATCCCAACGAACTAGCTGTCCCTATAACTGGGAGGGAAAAACCTAATAGCTAGCTACGAAATCTTATACATTTTACCTCCAAGACGATTGCGTTTGTCTTACCTGCATGCATAAAAAAAAAAATTCCTCCCTTCTTCAAACTAAACCTTACCTGTAACTCAAAAATCCTAATGGAAATCCATCTGTAAATAAATAACCCCTCTTCTCTTGAACGCTAACAATCTACTCCTTCCAACCTATCCGCCACTAAACTCCCACATTGCTCCGCATCTGTAGTGGAATCGCTAACTTCCAGCCCCTAATCCCTCACATGCAAACTGATTTAATAGCCATCACTAAACATCTATACATTTCTACCTCTAAGGCATGCATTACAGCTCATTCTTGTCCAGTAAGGGACTTAACAGACTATGCACATAAAGGCAGGTACTTAACAGCCAAAGTACGCAGAAACAAAGCGATATGCACTACAAAACTGTCTCCTCGAGTTTTGCAACGACTAATTACGTTATTGAAACGACACTCCTTGTTATGCAAAACGCCCCATGACTCTTACTAAAAAATACCTACAACTTCAACTCTATTCGCACCTACTGAAAACCTGCCCATATATCTATTCACCTAATTACGCATGACTCAAAACTTGCTGTCTTATCCATGCTATATTGCCCTTACATCTTAACCCTCCTATCATCTAAAATAGCTCGGGCAAAACTCGTAGCTCAATTCTTAATACCTACTCATACTGTAACACTATACTAGACCTAAGCTAACATTAATAAAATAAAAAAAAGGGTAAGACTAAAATCACATTATCTCCTCCCTAACAAGCCCTCTTACAAACATAGACGCTTACACTGCATGAACTTCACCCCCCCTTTATCTATTAACAAGTAAATAGTATGTCCCTAAATCACTTTGAGGAGTGTAACTAATCAGTAGAGATAAAATCCCTCACAAACTAACCCAGTAACACTAACAACGCGGGGTCGCAGAAATACCTGGATTAGAACCTAGGCGCGGAGAAAACCCTCTCAGGGCTGACGGACCCAGTAGGTCTTCCCAGATCATCCGTCTAGGAGAAGGAAAACTCTGAAACTAAACCAAAGGGGAGAGACGCCTCTTCAGTCTTGGATGACAACCTTCCTAGAGCTGGTGACTCAAACAAATTCACCGGTTTGCAAACCTAAATTGCTTAAGGAGTAGATAGGCTCTGTCTATCGCCCGGCTTCCATACTCCTTCTTTGCCTATTAGTCAAGCGCAGAGACACTATCTCAGTGATTCGACAGAAACACCCAGCGGTAGATCTTGTTTCCTGGCTAGGGCAATGAACGCCGTTCTTCCCCATTCCCAGCATGCCCCACCCCTAAAACTGAACATTTGGGAGTGCTTGAGTATAAGATATGCCTGAGCGATTAGATTGGGTTGACCTTCTTCTAAAGGGTTGAGGGTACCGGATTGACAGTTTCTGGCTGCTGTTCCCGACTGGTAGTACAGGAGCCCTAACTCTTTGGTAGCGCTTAGAGCGGCTGCTCCATCAACAGTTGAATAATATCGGGTGGTTTGCAGTGCCATGACGCGCATGGAAAGGGGCCCTGCACTCATCCCCGGTGGGCTTTCCTGAGGCCACAATCCTAATTGGAGAAAGGTCAGCTGATGGTCTACTTGTGATGCATGTCTGAAGCTCCGCATAACCTCTTGTTTAGCTCCCCCTTACCGAAACTCTTAAAAAAAATATGACGACAGTACAATCTAAAAATAAGCTTAAACCAGGATTAGGGACAAACAAATTCAACTTGCCTCCTCCCTTGAGGCTCTCATTCACAAATATCCGTGGGCTTAGAACTAACTTAGCTGATGTTGAAGCATTTCTCTTAACAAATACCCCGGATATCTTAGCACTAAGTGAGACTAACCTACACTCCTCCATTCCCTCTAACCACTTTAACATGCCTGGATATCTCCCACTCTGCCGTAAGTACTCTGACAGACATATGCACCGACTTGGAGTTTACATTCGTAATACCCTTCCCTTGACTAGAGAAACAAACCTAGAAACAGATGATCAAGCCTTTATGTGCTTTAGACTAAACGTGCAACACAGTATTAGCTACTATTATTTTCTCTACCGCTCTCCCTCGACTCAGGACTGCTCCATAATAAACAAAGTATCTGACAGCATAGACACGGCACTGTCCCTCGACACTAGCGCACAAATACATGTGTTTGGTGACTTTAATGTCCACCACAAAAACTGGCTTGGATTCTCTACTCAAACAGATGCAGCGGGCAACACAACCCATAGCTTCGCTATATCTCACTCCCTATCACAAATTGTTACGTTTCCAACCCGTTTCCCTGACCAGGAAGAACAACACGCATCACTTCTAGATCTGTTTTTGACCACAGTTCCCGATGACTGCATAACGAAGGCCGACAGCCCACTCGGGAACGCTGACCATGCAGTGATAATGGTTGAAATCGCCCTACACTCTAGACCCAAAACTGAAGAGCCAGTGCTCAAAACAACGAGATATTATAATAAGGCTGACTGGGAAGCCATCAGGGAACTAATTAGAGATGCTCCATGGAAAAATAGTTTCTCTCTCCCTGCTGAACAATGTGCAAACGAGACCACTGACTGGTTCCAAACTGCAATCGAAGCGCATGTTCCCATGCGGAAATTTTATAGTAAGCCCCACTCTCCCCAATGGTTTACGTCGACTTGTGCAACTGCCATTACACAAAAGCAGCATGCATACCGTAGGTTTAACCGACATAAGTCCAGTTCAAACAGACTGAAGTATATAGAAGCTAGAAATAACGTTAAGAAAGAAATAGCGACAGCTAAGAGAGAATTTACGGAAACCACTAAAAAGCGCATCGAAGCACAAAAACTAGGAACTCGAGACTTCTGGAAAATCTACAACAGTGTAGTAAATAATGGGCAATCAACAATTCCCCCACTAACCAACAATCACGAGGTTGTCTCCTCAGCAACCGACAAGGCTAACATGCTTGCCAGTCGGTTTGCCTCAAACTCCACACTGGACCCTTCCAACCACCCCCTACCTGACTTTCCTATGCGGACAGACGCCACACTAGACGATCTGAAAACCACCCCTGCTCAGGTGCATGCTATCATAAAAAACCTTGACACCTCAAAAGCATGTGGACCCGATCTTATCCCAGATGTGCTATTAAAAAAGTGCTCAGCCGAAGTAGCTCCAGTTCTCTCCAAACTCTACAACAAATGTCTTAATGAAGCTTGCTTTCCGGGCTGTTGGAAAACTGCTTCTGTTGTACTAGTATTCAAGAATTCTGGCGAAAGGACAGACCCATCAAATTATCGCCCCATTAGCCTCCTCCCACTTTTTGCCAAAATATTTGAGACCATAATTAACCATGCTCTAGTCCATCATCTTACAGATGCTAAACTACTGACTGACAAACAATATGGATTTAGACGAGCCCGTTCCACAGCAGACATCCTCACTGTGATCTCTGAACGTATATACCATTCACTGGACAAAGTGGGGGAAGGCAGAGCGGTAGCTCTAGATATATCTAAGGCTTTTGACAGGGTATGGCATGAGGGTCTCCTCAGAAAAATCAGATCATACGGTATCACTGGTAGAATACTTAACATAATTAAATCCTTCTTAGATAAGAGAAAAATCCAGGTAGTCCTCGACGGTCGCACATCTAAACAATATGATATAAATGCGGGAGTGCCCCAGGGTTCTATCCTTGGACCTCTATTGTTCCTGATATTCATAAATGACCTCCCCGACAACATTGCCTCTGAGATGGGTATATATGCTGATGACACTACACTCTATGGCAGACACGACAGGAAGACGAATGAACACATTTCTAAAGAAATGGCAGAAACACTAGAGGAAGACCTCCAATCTGTAGTGGAATGGGGACAAAAGTGGTTGGTCGCATTCAATGCTGCCAAGACTAAACTAGTTTCATTCAATAATTACAAGAAACCCTCTCTACCACCCATAGCAATGGCCAACGACTCTTTATCTGAGAGTCCATCTTTCAAACTCCTTGGCCTAACGTTCACAGGAAACATGAGTTGGAACAATTACATTGAAGGCATTGCCAGGGCCGCTGCAAGAAAGGTAGGCTCTCTCTACCGTGCTAGAAAACTACTAACACCCGAAAGTATCCTGTACCTCTATAAGACCACCATTCGCCCATGTATGGAGTATTTCTGCCACATCTGGGCTGGTGCATCTGCTACTAGTCTCTCGCTCCTTGAGAAGGTTCAAAAGAGAGTCGCAAACTTGATAGGCCCTGAAATGGCATCTAAGCTTCAGCCTCTGTCCCATCGACGAAATGTTGCATCCCTCTGCCTTTTCTACAAGTATTTTAGTGGTGAATGCTCTGACGAACTGCAATCACTTGTGCCCCCACGACGCGAGCACCCCCGACAAACCCGACAGGCTACTAGATCCCACCCCCACACTGTAGAGGTCCCTAGATGTAAAAGATCTTTTTACTCCAATAGTTTCTTCCCCAGAACCGCAAGACTCTGGAATTCCATTCCAGGTCCCTGCTTCCCCAACAGTACTGACGTGCAGAAGTTCAAGTGTAACGTGAACCGACACCTTGCTGCCCAAATCCCTACATAGTACTCCAGTAGTTGTTGCCCCTGATAGTAGCCCCCTACACCAAAGTGGCAATTTGCCTTGTTTGGGGTGAAAATGTAATAAAAAAAAATAAAAATAAAAATAAAAAAAACTTTACAATCCCATATTTTTTCCAGGAATGCAGACACTTAGCGCGAAAGATGGAACGCAAAAATATAAATCTACGTTCGTATTTATGTGGCTGATTGTTAATAAATGGAACCAATTATGGGTCAGTAATGTTTTGTATGTAAATCTGTTTGTATAAGAATAACATATTATCATAGATCTGAATGAAACTTTTAATATGGAATAATGTTATGAGTTCTACAAGGTGCCCTTAATAAATTTCCAGATTTTTTTGTACAAACATTAAAACTTGCTGTGGACTATTGTAAATTCAGTATTTGATTTCTATCTATCTTTTAAGATGATTAACCAACGGTTATGATTTCAGATTCAAATGAACAGCTACAGCAGGAATTATAATACACGATCCTAAAGCCTTACTGTCACAGCTGGTGAACGTCAAAAATGCAATCTGGATGCAAGGACACGTTAGAATAATTATATGCACTTCTGGCTTAATTTTAGAAAAATGACACAATAAATTATGGGATGCATACAAATGCTTTTAGACTACTTTGCATGACTTGTGCATCATTTGTGAATGCCATAAGAGATTCAAGGAAAGCAGAGAGTTTGGAGCATACCGAGAGGTGTGGAAGGAGTAAGGAAGTCACAACACCAGAGTTGATTGGCCAAGTAATGAATTTCATGGATAAGGTCTGTTCCCTGTCTATAGAAAAAATAAGCGCACAATTTAATGTTAGTGAGGGAAATATACACACAATTATTCGCGAGGAACTGAAGATGTAGAAAATTTTCGCAAAGTCTGTGCCGGAGGTGGTCAGAGAAGACCAGAAAGATAGACGGTGTCATGGGAGTAAAATCAGCATCAAAACACTTCCTCCTCCTCCTCCTCCTCCTCATCCCTATAGTCCAGATCTTGCTCTTTGTGACTTTTGGTTATTCCCTAAGCCCAGGAAAAAAACCCTTAAGGCTGTCCTTATGAGACAATTAAGCAGAGGAAAAAGGCTGTCATGAGGGTCATTGACACGCTCACACGAGAAGACTTCAATGCGGCCTCCTGGAAGGTGTTGGAATAGTACAACAAGTGCATTGCAGCCGAAGAAGATTACTTCTTAATTAAAGTTTCGTATGCGCACTACCAATAAGAGTTCTCACACGAAAAGCGTCTGGAAAGTTATTGAATAACTGTCGTATGTCTACGAGACTTACTCGAATTTCTCTAGTTTATACTACTCTAAATCTTCAGGTGCTAAAGTTTTCTATATATTTCATTATATGTCCCGCCGCCATCTTATTTATCATGTTAGTTCGCGCCGTAGAAATAATATCACAGATTCCCTATTTAATGGACTGTTTCACACTATGGGAAATTATATGATACAATAACTGGTTGCTGAAAGGTTGTTGAAAAAATCAGCCGAATGTTGTTTTTTTTAGCGTTGGATAATCTTTGCTTAATCTCTTAAAATATAGATTTCATCCTGAGACCACTAGTACATCCTATAATGTTCGTTGGCAAGATATATATAAATGAAAAGCATCACGGTTTGCTATATACCGAAATATATGTTCTGACAACCCCCAATTTATGTTGTGGTGTAAGCGTTGAAGAGATAATTTTTTAGCCTTTGTATGGTTTCTTCTCAACTTTAAGTGTTACTTAATCATGGCTCTGTAGACTTTCATGAAAGTGAGCTTATTTTCATATAATTGAATACTGTAATTATCGTATGTCTCTTAGAGTTTCTAAGATATAAATCAAAGTAATTCATCTGCATCTTGATTGAATGAATGCCTTAATTAATCCTGTACTCACAGAAGAGTATATTATCTCCTCAAATAAAGGTGTAACACAATTTTTTGTATTTATATAAAACGAAATCTATCCGATTTCGTACATTGACTCCAGCATGGCTATTTTATTGATTCTATCCTTAGGTACATAGCACGCACTTGTTATCAGTGTCACATTCTGTACTGCGCAACACATGTATTCGACAAACACCACGTAGATGATGTCTACACGTTTAGATAAATTCTACAACGCAATCAAATTTGAGCTTGGTATATACAAAGTCTCTATGTATCTAAAGATTCGATGGAAAACATTTTATGAAGACCAAATCGAATTTCGAATAAAGTTCGGGCTTTTGCGTTCATTCCACCATATACATATGCACAAAGTTGAATTTAATTTTACAAACATACGCATTACTATAATATTATTCTATTGTGATAAATCTGGACGCAAGAGAATATACAATGTTATAAGTAAAGAATAATTTGTAACGAATATAGGTATAAACATAGTTCATATGCATAATAAAATAACGCGACTTTGATTAAGTCTGCCACTATTTAAATAAAATCTGGCATTATTAAATAAAGTATTTGGTGATATGTGCTATACTATGGAAGAAAAATAAGGTTAATGCAAATTACTATATTTAAAAACGTGTATGGGCTTGGATATGTATGCGCAAATGAATATACGCCATGTAATACCCGTAAACATTGCAGGACAATTATAAACAACTCTTTTCTTTTAACTACCATAACACAGCTCGTCTAAAATTGGATAAAATACGCCTAGAAATATATTTCTAAATCTATATGTCTACGCGGACCTATGTAATAGTTGCTATAATCTATTTAATTTAATTAATTTTCTTCAATTAAATTTGTTTATATTTGGTCAGAATTTAATATTTAATAGAAGAATATATACTGTAAAAATATCCCCAATTATTTATTCAATCGATTATACTTTAACATATATTAAATTATATTCGAGAGCGCTTACATAAATACTGGATTAAGTCACATATTTCCTAGTAGTTTATGAAATTAAAATAACTATTGCTGCTATCTTAATCCTTTTCGTCCCGCCTTATTATCTGGTGAATGAGATCGTAGAAAACCATTCCTTCACCAAGTCAACTTTCTCAGTTTTCCTCCTTTTTCTCGCCTTAATTACAAAATTAATTATCTTCCCAAAAGTATAATGCTTAGGCGCCTTTTTCGTTGGTAAACAAACAGCGATTTTCCTACAGCACACTGATATAAATAGATCTACATTTATTAGTGCTTACTTGCTGCTTCTGATAATCTCGACACCACATGCTTGGTAGTAAGGAGGATTCTTGACATTAAGTCAGAATCCATATGATAACATTGTGTGAAATTATATTTTAATTTACAGAGTTATTTTAAGGTTCGTCATTTTAATACCGTTGCTCTTTGAAAACAACTTAATTTGAACTGGGATATTAATCCATTTTTCTTACGTACATATATTCATTCGACAAAGATTATTTTCTAATTTTCTATAGCATAGTTTACTATATAAATACGCATATATATATATATGTGTGTGTGTGTGTATATGCATATATATATGCATATATATATATATATATATATATATTGTAATTTTACTCTGACTAACTGTATCGATGCTTTGTTTACTTGTTTAGTTGTATCCATTCTTCAACAATTTAAAAATAATTTTAAAATAAAATAAAATCTGTTTATATACTCTTATAAAGGTTTTCCTTATTATAATCTATTCGGGCATGTTAAAGTTTCAATTATATGACGTGACGCAAAGTGACTAATGTGTTTTGTGACTTAAATAGTCCGTCATTTTCAATGATATCTTTCTGTAACTTTAACACAATCTTACTAAGACATTGGTGTAGTTTGTTTTATGAATTGCAAAATTCAAACAATCCTTGTTTATTAATGATAATGTTTTTTAAATGTTACTCAATTTCAGTTTCGCATATCTGTTCTCTTTTCAAAACATTATTCGTGACAGAGTGCAGAATCTCTGGATTGCGATTAACTCCCTTATTTCGTTTCTGAAGTTTTGCCTGAATTCTTCCAAGGTGTAGGATTTATTAACATATACTCTTCTATTAATATATTTCTACAAGAAAAAGTGGGACTAGTCAAGTTAGGGAAACATGGTAGCTATTTGACATTCTCATAGCGAGACATAATAGGCGAAGCTGAAAATGATCAACATGAAATATACACTGTTTTCTATAAAGAATGCTTATTTTAGTTTAGCATGTAAAAGAATACCAACGTCTTAGTAAGTGTGCGTTAAAATGACAGAATCTTAATCACCAAAAATGAAGGATCAATTTAAGTTCAAAAACTTTCATTTACCTTTTACACAGCCTGTATTACGTTATGTAAAACTATTATGACAAATTTAAAAAAACGAAATTATTAATTGTATATTGTTGCGCGTAAGTAAAAGTCCATTTTTATTTTGACATAAATTCTGATTTCCAAGTATTGAATACGGTAACGTCTAACCTAGAATGCAATATTTCGCAGTTAACTTTTGCCATTCTTTTCTCTAACTATTTCTTAATTTCCTTTTTCACCTAATAAAATGCATATAAATAATTACTTCATATATAAGTTGGTAGAACCCAACTGGATTAGAAAACAGACTCGATAAACATAAAATATATATTAAAAATAGAAATTATTTGAATGTAGTAATCTTTTATGCATTGCCTTATAATCTTTTTTAATCTTAAAACAAGCAAACTCTTAAAATTTATTTCAAATAAATATTGGTAAAGCCTTCATGAACCTACACTTATTGCAAACTCAAAAACAACTAAACACCCCGGGAAGTGCTAAATTTTATCTCCTTGAAATAATAATCTTATTAAAAAACAAAATGTAAATTTAAATACCAGTAACAAACTTAAACCATGAACAATACTGACATATAATAATATACATAAACAAAGATACATTTAATTCATCGATAATTGCATTATAACGACTATTATTATGAAACAACACAAATTCTCTTGTGTTTGTAAAAATATAGAATACATTATATGGCTTTAACAAATTAAAAAAAAATCACTCATTTCGCAATACTATACACTTTAAAAATGCCAATGATTTTTACTTTTGCAATTTAACAAAAAACATCCTTTGAACAAGTATACTTTGAAATATTGTACTGGCATCATCCCGAATAAGTATTTTAGGAAAAGACTAAACATTGCTAAACATAAACGTTAGTTCACTTCTTTATTTCCAACTCCTATCTCGTCTGGATATTATTTCCTCTATTCTCATTTTATATATATATATATATATATATATATATATATATATGTATGTATATATATATATATATATATATATATATATATATATATATATATATATAGGTTTTAATTTAGGTAAGATAATCGAAAGGAGAGGATGACTTTCGAAAATATCGGCGAAAAAAGCGACCCCCACTGTAGAAAAGTGTCCAGTGGAAGGTGAATGTTTTTAACCATTTTTCGATATTTGTGGTCTGAAATGTGGAATTTCAAAACGATACTGATCTTGTAAAAATGTGTCGCCCTTGTCGAAAGTTTTAGGCAGACATGCAAACATACATACATACATACATACATACATATATACATGCTTACATTTATATATTGGTAACTCGAATTTTCGGCCCAAACCGATTAAAAAGCTTGCCGTAACCTTGAATACCCTTTATGCGAAATTTAAAATATTTAGACCAGAAATTGCCTGTGTAATTTGGAAAAGACTGCAGCGGTCATTTTTCTTTACTTTGACCCCTATTATAACCCCATAACATTTACTTTTGAGCTCAAATCAAGTTATTAAATTAGATCTCTGCCCAAGAAATCTGTGTCTTAAATTTCAAGTGTTTGACCCAACTTGTCGGAGGAGTTTGGTAGAGTTCTCAAAGGTCAAATCGGTTAACTTTGACCCCAAGACGGCAAAATGTCTAGCAGAAAACCAATTACAAAGATTTTCCCAAATCTCAGTACCTGTATATCAAATTTCGAGTCTGTCGACAGATTTATTGTGTATTGAAATGTACACAGACAGACATACATTTTCACTTATATATGTATATATATATATATATATATATATATATATATATATATATATATATATATATATATAGCCTTGCACTTCAGCCCGGCTTTGCTCGGACACTACATACTGTTAATACTTCTATATGCATATGTATATATATATATATATATATATATATATATATATATATATATATATATATATATATATTAAAAAATTGTACTCATGTACATGTAGCCTACATTTAAAATGTCTAGTGTTTAGACCAAAAATTGGCGGAGAAATTGGTAAAGTTTTCCTAGCTCAAGTCGTTGAACTTTGGCCTCTTGACAGCCCTATTTCTGGCCAAAGACCGATAAAAATATGTCACCAATCTCAATAACCCTTTTGTCAAATCTCGAGTTTGTAGACTAAATATTTTTAGTAGTTTGCTAGGGAAATGTACGCACACATACAATATTACTTTAGTAGATATAATAGATAGATTAATTTTCTATTAATCACAAACCCAAAAGTATTTGCTACTAATTTATGATGATTTTTAAATCCAAACTTATTTACTATTAATTCACTAATAATCTCAACCCAAATGTATTAGTTATTAATTTATTATTGGTCTCAAGTCTAAACCTATTTACTATTAATTCACCTTTAATCTTAAACCAAAAATTATTTACTACTCATTTACTTTTCCTCTAACTCCAAACATTTTACTAATAATTCCCTATTAATCTCAAACCCAAAATTATTTGTTATTAATTTACTATTGTTCTCATCTCCAAACTTATTTGCGAATAATTCACTACGAATCTCAAGCCCAACATTATTTGATACAAATTTACTATTACGTTCAAATGTTTAGACCGAAAAGTGGTTGGGTAGTTTGCTAGACACGGCAAAGGTCAAATCTTTTGAACTTTGACACTTTGTCAGCTCAAATTTTCGACTCAAACTATTAGATAGCTGCCTACTCTTTATGTAAAATTTCACATGTTTAGACCAGAAATTGGCTAAGTAATTTGGTAGAGACTGCCGAAGTCAATGCTTTTAAAATTTGACCCCAATTTTTACACTCTCCATTTATTCTTCGGGGCTTAGATACAAATTAAATAGTTTGATACATGTGAAAGTAACCTACATTTAAAATTCCAAGTGTTTAAATCTAAAGTTGGCGTTGGAGTTTGGTAGAGTTTTCAAAGGTAAAATCGTTGAACTTTGCGTCCTTGATGGACAAATTTCTGGTAGAAAACCGATTTAAAAGATTTTCCCAAATCTCAATACACCTTATTTCAAATCTCGAGTGTCTAAACCGAAAACTGACAGAATTTTTTTAATAAGGAAATGTACACAGACACACAGAGGGACATACACAGACATTTTCACTTCTATAGATAGACAGATAGATAGATAAATGGATAGATAGATAAATTCACTATGAATCTCAAACCCTAATTTACTATTATTTTTAAATACAAACCTATTTACTGTGAATTCACTAAACTCTCAACCCAAAATTTTTTGCTATTAATTTACTATTACTCTTAACCCCAAACCTATTTACTATTACTTAACTATTAATTTCACTCCCCAAATTATTTGCTATTAATTTACTATTTTTTTTTAATCCAAACTTTTTTTACTAAAAATTCACTCTTACTCTCAAACCAATATTATTGGTTATTTATTTAATATTTTCTCATCTCCAAACTTATTTACTATTAATTCAATAGTAAACTCAAACCAAAAATTATTTGCTATTAATTTATTATTTTTTCAACTCCAAACTTATTTACTATCTCAATTAATCTCAAACCAAAATTATTTGCTATTAATTCAATACTGTTCTCAAATCCAAACATATTTACTAATAATTTGCTAATAATCTTAAACCCAAAGTTATTTGCTACTTATTTACTATTACTCTAACTCAGTACTTAATTACACTTAATTCACTATGACTATCAAACCTAAAATTATTTGCTCTTAAGTTATTATTACTGTCAACACCAACCTTATTTACTACGTGGATTTCTGCCCTGTTGTGGTCGAACCCTTTGTACTATTCATATTGCCCTATGTTTGAATATATTTTAGGTAAAATCTCACATGTTTAGACAAAAAATTTCTGAATAATTTGGTAGAGACATCAGAGGTATTTTTTTAAAACTTTGACTTCAATTCTTACACTTTAACGTTTATTGGTTTTGTTTCAACTCAAAATAAAATGTTTAACTCATGTTCACGTTAACTACATTTAACATTTCAAGTGTTTAGACACAAAACAAAAATTGGCAGAGGAGTTTGGTAGAACCTGCAAATGTCAACGTCGTCAACTTTGTCTATTTGGCAGACAAATATTTGTCCCCAAATATATTAAAACGGTTGCCGAATGTCTGAATACCCGTGATTTACATTTTCAAATATTAGACCGAAATTTTGCTGAAAAGTTGGCTAGACACCACAAAGGTCAAATATTTTTTTACTTTGACCCCTTGGCAGCAACAATTTCCGACTGAAACCGAATTAAAAGCTTTACCTATCTCTGAATAGCGTTTATGTAAAATTTCAAATATTTAGACCAGAAATTGGCTGAGTAATTTGGTAGAGACCACAGAAGTCATTTTTTAAAACTTTGACCCCAATTTGATCCCTTTATCATAATGTCCAGTCACTCAAATCAAATTATAAATTTAAATGCATGCCCAAGTAACCTATATTTAAAATTTCAAGTGTTTACAACCAAAATTAACGGAAGAGTTTGGTAGAGTTTTAAAGGTAAAATCGTTGAATTTGAACTGCCCCCATTGACAGAAAAATGTCTGGCCAATAACCGATTAAAAAGGTTTTTCAAAAGCTCAATACCCCTTATGTCAGATTTCGAATCTGTAGACCGAAAATTGGGAAAGCTATTTGGTAAGGAAATGTACATAGACAGTGAGACATTTTTATTTTCATAGATATATAGATATAGCACAAAGAAAGATCATAAAACAATTAGAAAAATGATAATTGTACAGCAGTTATATCTTATTTTAACATATTGTTGTAAAGAAACATGTTGCTTAATTACACCTCCAAAATTAATACACGCTTACATATATATAAAATATATATACATATATATATATATATATATATATATATATATATATATACAAATGTATCCCTATATATATATATATATATATATATATATATATATAAAATGAACTCATTGTCCCCTCTAATTCTTAATTTAATAGGATTAAAAGTCAAAATATTTCATACAAATCTAATACGCACAAACTGCAGCACAATATCTGAGGTGTGTTATAGGCCTATTTTCTATCCACTTCCTTGATAATCGTAGATTCCTATATTCTATCCGCTGAGAGTTCAGTGCCAAAATCGGTTAAGATCAATGGAATTGATAAAATCTTTTCTCTTTAATAAATTCCTCCTTCGCCGTTGCGGAATCGTCATGCAAGAGACAGTTACGAAGGAACGCCGGGTTGGGTTTTCTTTACTTCGTAGTTGCTTAAAAAACTGGATGAAACGCACTATTTGCTTAACCGAATCGAAGGGTATTTATGCCATTGTTTTCGCTTTATTACGTTTTGTAGTTGATTAAAAAACTGGAATGGACGGGCTGAAACGCACCATTGAGTTAACCGAATCGAAGGGGTTTTTTTTCGCGTTTCGCTGTTTTTTTTTTTTTTTTTTTTTTTTTGCGAACACATCCACCATTTTCCCCCTGATTCATGATTTTTTATTTTTCCGCTGTTTTATTTTTTGGGATTTTGATTTTGTCGAGTTTTTAAAGAAGTTTTACGTCGTTTTTATTTTTATTTTTATATTTAAATATGGTTATTACTTCGGTTATTCTTCACTTTAACCCCGCTTACATACACACTTCCAAACAACTGGGCAACGCCGAGTACCCCCGCAAGTATATAATATATATATATATATATATATATATATATATATATATATATATGTACATATGTGTGCGTATGAACATTTCATTTGTTGAGAAAAGACTTATTATAGTATACAAAACCTAAAAGAAATCCCCTTGAGAGGACGTGTCAAATCATTATTTATCTCTAGACTTTGTTTATTCTTTTACATAAGAGATGTCAATTGGAGAATAGCGTTTAAGTTAATGGTTGGTCTGAATATCCAATGATAGTTACATTTACAAGCAGACAGATATATCATTTACAACGAGACAAGTGAATCAATGTATCAACGGCGCCACAACATATGCAATTTATTTATGAAACGAGCCAAAAACTATATGGTCGTCGACTGATGCCTTTGTCATGTTTTTGAATAAAATGTAATGAAACAACTTTAGTAAAAGCCTATAACCACGACAAAACATTGGTTTTTTATAAGCTTGAAAAAATACTCTAGAAGTTAATTTTTTTGAGGGTGTCACATACGCTTTTGTATTACTATGTCGATATGAAGTAAATACACTAACACCGATATAAAGTAATAGCACGTTAAAGTACAAGAAATGATCACTATATGGGCTTGAAGCCACAGTGCTGACGAAAAGAAAGTCTGTACCAGGAATGAAATCCCATGCACACCCTTCAATTTGAGTAGTGTATGATTGCGGTCCACGAGTATACAACAACCCCATGCACTAAAGTTCACTCTACAAATATATAATCAACATTTGTAAAATCGAGCCTATAAGTGTTACTTCCCTTGTACTGTTAGACAAAATATGTCGTGGAACTGTTACCTATTTTGTCCATTTGAACATTTACATTATGTAAAACATTGGGCTAAAACAGCCAAATGACATTGTTTTATGAGAAACGATGCGTTATTCTTTTTAATTCGGTACTATTTAAAACCTCTATTTATACACCCGTTTACATTTTAGGAGAAAAAACAAAAAGTATCCCAGAGATGTGTGTTTTTCGCCCCAAAACACCCTGGGGCTCAAGCCCCAGAATTTTCCCAGGGTCAAATATTACGTTTCCAGATGTATATCCATATGCTCTTGCTTTTGGTTAATTATCAGCAATATCATATGGCCGGAATAGATTCTATGTTCTGGAAAATGCTGTGTTGGGCCATTTCGACCACTTTTTACCTCTTGGAGACGAAACTAGAATCGAATAGTACTTTTCTAGATATATATCTATGTGGTCTTGCTTTTTGGTAATTTTCGGTAAAATCTAATAATCGGAAAATAATTTATGTCCCGAAAAGTGGTATTTTTACCATTTTGACCACTTTTGACCCCGTGGAGACGCACCCACAATTTTTATCAAAATACGAAAATATTACAGTTCCTCCCTTGGGTAGTTGTAAATTAATGCTAAATTTCAGAAAAAATGTAATGAGTACTTATTCAGAATTTTAGGAACGAACGGACAAACAAACGAGGGTAAATTCTATGGTCTAAATCCGAAAAAGATCGCTGGACCAACAACGGGAACAAGTTATTGTGAAATCACTCATGTGTCAGAACTCTAAAACGAGTGGGTTTCATATAATATTTTGTTGGCCAACGTTCTTATTGTGTTTTATTTACATATAGTGTTGTGTATATTTACGTTTCTTTTCTTTTTACTTGATATGCTTGTACAAATCTTGGCGATTTCGTTTTATATTAATACTTGTCAGTGAATTAAGCTACCTATCAGAACACTATATACAAAAATGTAAGCAAATTAGGGCATCTTTTATGGTTTGAAGATATAGTTTTTTATCAATCGTCATGAAATTGTTACTATAGAACATTATAATAATTTTCAAAAAGCCTACATATTTTCATGTAGCATCGTTCAATCGAACCAAATATATCAACATTTATTTTTGCTACCAGTATGAATATAACCATGTAAAGATATACCACCTTTTTTGACAATTTTATATAATAAAAATTTTGGCGACGATTGATCAGAATTTAACAACGTTGGAATAAAACAACCTGAATTGTGTAGTGGGATATGTGGGATTTGCCCCTAAGTTCGCTCATTATTTTTTCAAAAGGTCGAGGACTATTTTTCTATAAAATTTTACGTAAACTAGCACCCAATTTATGGCCACATATTCTGGCGGGGTCTGTTATTTTTTTAATGGGTTGTGTTTATTTTTGCCTGGTAGACCAGCACAAAACCTACCTTAAAAATGTTGTTTTCTATTTTTTTTTCGCATGTACTAAAAAATCCCGCATTTAAATTTGCGCATACAACAATGGGCCCCATTATGACATAAAGAATGACATTGCTTATACTCGGAAATATTCTTATTTGCGGAAAATGTAAATGCGATATTCGTTTTCAGCACACCCAAAAAATTTATTGAAAACAAGTGTTTTTAAGGTAGGTGTTGTGTTGGTCTACAAAACCACAATTACCAAATAAACACAGCCCCTTAAAAATAACAAGCCTTCACTCCAAAATATCATGGCTAAGAGGGGGGTAATTTCCCGTAAAATGTCTATAGAAAAGTGATCCCATATTTTTTAAAACAATGATTTCGTCATTATTTCCAGTGATTTAAACTGTTAGTTTCTTTTCATCACCCTCGAATACATATGATAGTTATAATGTTTAAAGATTTATTGTGGGTGGAAATATACTGCACCATTTTCCAATATTTAAATCATAGTAATTTGTTTTCCTAGATTTACATATGAATTAAAAAATATCTGATATACTAACATAACCTCTCACATAAATGAAGGCGATACTAAAACCTGCTTTGGTTTTAAATAATCTAAGAAAAAAACAATGGGTGACTTGATTCCAAATGTTTCTCATATGTTATATTTCTCCTCATTAGTTTTCATACATAACGTAAATTTCAGTGTGTAAGAATTGTTTGATACTCGAGATATTCATAATCGTAGACTACTTCCAAAATATGGGAGATAAACTTATGAGAAATATTTGGAACCAAATCTTCCTTTCCTGTTTTTTACAGATCATTTGAAACCATAACAGTAAGTTTTAGTCTCCCCTCTATCAAGGCTAGAGCTTTTGGTGAAATATATATATATATATATATATATATATATATATATATATAGAGAGAGAGAGAGAGAGAGAGAGAGATAGAGAGAGAGAAGGAGAGAGACATTATATAAAAGGCTATATATTTGCATATCTGTATGTCTGTCTATCTTGTTTTATTGGTCTTTAGCGGTTGAAATACTTTAAAAGAATCAAAATGAGGCAAAAAATCGTTATACATTTCGGACATACTTCTTAGTTTATTTTTATTTTCTTAATTTAAAACCAGTTCATATGCGAGTCAATTTGGTACGATGGAAAATAACCAGTTTTTATTGGAACACTTTTGCTTTCGGTTTCGATTATAGCTTATGACATTCGTAATCAGGATTCTATAGCAATATATTGGAAATCTGGACAAATTTAAACATCATCTTGACAAATTATATATATATATATGTGTATAAATATATATGTATATATATGTATGTATGTATGTACGTATATCGAGTGTAAACATATTCAATACCACACGTATATTTGCTTATAACCTTCATGTTATTTTATTGATTGTATGGTTGATTGTATGGTATATATTACACACATTTCGTAGAATAGTATAAATGGACCAACCGACTTATCTGAGACCCATATAAAATACAGTTTTGGGAACTGAAAAAGAATCAACGCTAGAACATAAACTAATGCTCTTTCACAGTCCTAAGAGTAAAAATAGACTGCACACACACACACACACACACACACACACCCACACACACACACACACATATATATATATATATGTGTGTGTGTGTGTGTGTGTTTGTGTGTAGAATTATTGTAGCTTCACGCACAAGGTTTGCCGTTAACAGGATAACAATTCATATAGATTCAAATATGACAACTGGGGGGCGCAATGTTTCGTCATAAGCAATTCCGTGCTTTTGAGAAAATCCTTGGGATACTAGTTGAGCTTTATAGTGTTCAGTGTTTCTGTAAGAATAACACTTACACTTAAACCCTCATTTGCTATTAATAGCTTTTCGATAATAAGGCAATCTCGTAAGGTACCTTGCTTCATTCATATGTAAGAAATTCATATGTTGTTATCGTCGTGACACCTGTCTTGATATTCAATTTCTAAAGATTTATTTAGGACGTCCTCTCTTCACTGTTCAACAATTGCCCTGGATCCTTGAGAATAATATCTCTGCTGTGGCATAGACTGGGGACTATTGTATCAGGGATTATAAACGTCAACACTATATCCAAGGGATATACTTTTCTTTGTTTTATAATATAACTTTTTTCCATAACATTTTAGGTTGTAGTATTGGTAACCTTAAGTGCGAGGAGTTTAAAATATATTTTAAAACAGGTTCCCTTTACAGGTTATCAAGTAGTTTGGAATTTTTGATCAGGAATTTATTCACACGTTGGCGGAGATAAACGAACAGTTATTTGCTCCGCATAAAACTATCAACCCAGGCATTAGCTCTATAAGGAAGCGAGGAGTTATTATCTGTTTTGTTGTTTTGAAATGAACTTTAAACGAATTCAACAATGTTAATAAGTGAATGATGTGTAATATATGTTCGTAGTTATTATAATCCTTCAACATATTAACACATTTTCATCGTGAATATTACATGTTTATCGTAATTGTAATTCTTCCAATGATTAACTCCTTTTTCATGTGTTTTCGTGTGTAATATATATTCCAGGAAATTAGAATTCATTTATTCAGGCGTCCGCATACGTCATTACATACTGAAAATTATGCGACCATAGTTACCATATAATTTTAATAATGCTTATAAGGATAATATGAATTTACTTTCGTTTGAATTAATGTTAGTCCCTAGCATAAGAATATATAATTTGCAGCACGTGAATATAACTTTTAGTTGGTGTCATTGTGAACAACATATTATTGGATATTTTCCAGGTGACCCTGTGAAGAGAGGCATATCATGGGTTTCACACATGCTTATTAATTCCGCCTGAGAAATCTGAGGCTTTCCACGATTGTTCATTTAAATGCATAATTTAACCAGAAATATGTGAGACAAATATGGTTCAAATAAATTGAAAAATGGACAATGGTGGAAAGCCTCAAATTCCTCTAATCAAATTGATTTGAGTGTGAACACACCACCGAATGCCTCTCTTTTCTCACGGTCACCTGCTAAATTCAAAGAATGTAAAGTTTATAAATTTCAAGCAGAATTTCAGAAAAGAAATGAAAAACATTTATTGTAAAAGGGCATTCTTTTTTTAAATTTAACTTTAATTATTTTAGAGAAAATATATTCTTTTAAATGTTTCCACGTATCAATAAATAAATTGATTAAATGCTAAACGTTTCTTTAATGTAGTAAACCATTGCATAAATGCTGTTGCCTAAAGGAAGGGTTTTAAGTAAGATGGAAACAACGTTGTTTTATGTAGAAATAATATAATGTACAAAACGTTAATGCAATTTCGTATTATTATATGGTTTATACAATAGTTAGCCCCATTATCAGCAAATAGGTAAGCCCGCATTACAATATTTCAGTCAAAACAGTGTATATCGCAAAGTGACAAATAAATGAACGCCTGAATCGGCTCTGCTTCTCAATATTCTAAAAAGTAACTCTGAATTTATGCTATAGAATCGTTAATAATTAAAAAAAAATCTCGTCTGGCAGCAATTTATTATGATGTTTTCTGTTGTAAAGACTACGAGGTTTATGTATTTACAGGAAATTAGAATCCCTTTTAAATTTGGATGCTGGCCGAAACTTTCAAGATTAAGTAAAAATCCCAACTTCTATGGCAGATGTGCTGTTAGGCTTATTTGAAAACGATGTGTATTATATAGCGATATTGTGATTTCTCGTTTTTCGTATGTTTCACCGTGAACTTCATTTTAATTAACTGACGCTCTGTTAAACGACGTGGACGCTCGACTTTAGACAATCCAACAAAAATAGTCAAAACCTGACTTAGATAATGACCTTTGAAAAGTAAACATTTTACGATGAGAAATTCAAAATTGTAGGTTGGCATCGTGGAATTAAAGACACAGATTATGATTGTTATAATGGTGATGGTGAATATGATGATGACAAACAGAGAGGAAGATTAACGTTTATCTGTACAAGCGTCGTGACTGTTAAATTTCCTCGGATATACGTCTACCCGCTATTATCTCTCAATTTACTTCTTAAAAATCGATAAGAAACAACTCCAACAATTTTCGCGGTGTTGTAGGAGATAAAAAGCAATTAATATCACTCGGCTAACAGACAGTCTATACATCTCACTTAGAAAATTCTTCTGTCTAGCATCCTGCGATAAAGAAAATAGAATTATAATGCATTCGCCGATTGACAAAAGTCGCATCAACGTGGCTGTTATAATCGTGACGCAAGGTTTCCTTCACGTATTACTAAGGTATCCTGTTCTATTGCTTATGAGTGAAACGTATTTATTCTAACCAGCCTTATCATTGTATATATATATATATATATATATATATATATATATATATATACATACATATATATATATCATTATATATATATCATTATATGTATATCATTATATGTATATCATTATATATCATTATATATATATATATATATATATATATATATCATTATATATCTTCTCTTCTCTATATATAATAAAAATGAACTCATTTGTTTCCCGTGTAAGTTTGAACTTAATAGAATTAAAAATCAAGACATTACATGCTAATATAATGTGCACCAACTGCAGCATAGGATCTGATGTGTGCTATAGGACTATTAGCCTCACACTTCCTCGATAACCAAACATTCCTCTATTTTCCCGGTGAGAGTTCACTGCCAAAATCGATTAAATTCAATGGCAGTTTTCAAAATCTTTTCTCTCTATTAGATGCCTATTTTTCGCGCTCCCTATTTACACCGCATCGGATACTTTCACAGGAACAGTACTAGGAAACACCGGTATGGAATCGTACAAGATTATTTGTGTCGTTTTTCATCATCTTCCCTGATTTATGATTTTTATTTTTACCCTCAATAAAATAAAAATAAAAAAAATATTAAAAGAATATTATTATTATTATTATTATTGTTATTATTATTATTATTATTATTATTATTATTATTATTATTATTATTATTATTATTATTGTTGTTGTTGTTGTTTTCGTTTTGCTTTTTTTAGTTAGTGTAAGACACAACCTGCAGGACAAACCAGTTCTTACTTCCGGTTTTAACGACCCTAACCTTGAAATATAGCTATACCGTTAGTTAGTATTGCTTGCAACTAAACATTTATTTTTACACAATGAAGTAATTCTTTACTGTTTATTATTACAACGCAACAATATCGTGACTTCATTTGCATTACACTTAAATTAAAATTAAAACAAATCAAATCATTTAGAATTCGAGAAAACAAAAAAAAATCGGAATTGATATTTGACCTAATTCACTTTTTAGTTGATTACTAACGTTATTTGTAATTTTTTTATTTCTTGCGTTTTAGCCTAAATGATTCGAGTTTGAGACCCCCCCCCCAATCAAACGTTTTTGGGATTTTTTAAACACCTGCCCACCGCCGGACCGTACGTATTGGGTCACGTTCATTTTTTTGTTGTTTTTTTTTTCAGGATTTTTCCTGATAGTTTTAACATTGTTTATTAATATTTAAAAAGTGTTATTTCTTTGCTTTGTTTTAATTTTACCCCCCTCCCCCAAGCACACACGTATCTAAAAACCCGGGCAACGCCGGGAAGCAAGCCCTAGTATATATATATATATATATATATATATATATATATATATATACTAGCATGGGTGCCCGGCGTTGCCCGGGTGTTTGGAGGTGTATGCTGAGCAAAAAAAAGGGGTAATTTTTTAAACTTTGACCCCTATTATGACCCCTGAAAATTTATTGTTGTGGGCTCAAATCAAGTTATTAAGTTAGATCCATGTCCACGGAAGCTATATCTAAAATTTCAAGTGTGTAGACCCAAAATTGTCGGAGAAGTTTGGTAGAGTTCTCAAAGCTCAAATCGTTGAACTTTGACCCCTTAATCGCCAAATTTCTGGCTAAAAACCGATCACATAGATTTTTCCAAATCTCAGTACCCTGTATATCAAATTTCGAGTCTGTAGACTAAAAATTGACAGAGTTATTTCGTAGGGAAATGTACACAGACACACACACACACACACACACACTTTCACTTTTATAGATATATAGATTTAAAATTTGAGTCTGACAGAATGACAAAATTATATTGCAAACCGATATATTAAACAAACGAACTTCAAAGAGACAAATGGACACATAAGTAAAAACAATTTGTATTAGAAAACATTTATTATTCCACGTCTTTTTTTTACAGACCTGACGACTGAGGTTCGCTCCTGATAAAAATTGTTTTTTATAGTCTTAATTTTGACTTCCTTTTTCATAAAAAACTAAAAAAAAATCAAGAAAGAAAAGAAATTTAATTTTATTTTTTCATTAATTTCTTTCTGTGCAAAGCAATTCTTTCAAACTTACTCTGTTTCCAAAATGTTTTTATTTTATTCCCCTCCCCCTTCATTCATTTTCCTCCGCATCCTGGCAAGTATTAAAATAAACCATTTATAATATTTATTTATGGATTTATTTACTTATCATTTCTTTTGTATCGGTAAATGAATTCCATTAAAAAAAAAAACGGTAAAAGTCACGTTAAAGGTGATTAAGTTGGAAAGTAAGTAAAAATTTACCCTTTTTACTTTTATACGATTTCTGATCACTTTGAAAAAGGTGTGTGTGTGTTTTAAAATGTTTTTTAACTGCTATAATCTCATTTATATATATATATATATATATATATATATATATATATATATATATATATATATATATATATATATATATAACAACGTGAGTATTCATATCGTGGGTTTGTATTACTGTACACATAGATTCGAAAAAATAGTCAAAAACAAATATATAAATAAATGTTATCAAAGGCAAGATAAGTTACTTTTCTACCTAACTGGATATATTTTTTGTGTTTTTATTCAATGTAATATATTTATTCAGCTCGAAAAACATACAGTGTTTACCGATGTGTTGGAAAATTCAAGATGGCGTCTCACACCCTCTTTAACACCGTAAGTTTGGGAAAAGGTGTTATAAATAAAAAACTATACAAAATACTATTAAAAACCCGCCGAATATATGTCAACCTATGTCACGGTAACATATATTGAGTGAGTTTATAACAGTATTTTAACAGGGCACATCGTAAAAACTGACCCAATAATTTTCCTGAAGTAAAAACTATATCGTTTTTAAACTTTTAAAACTGTACATTATAAAAAGAAAACTGTTCGAGTGATTTTTTTTTTTACATGGGTGTCACTCAAGGATAAGGGTTAATAGGTATACATTAGTCATTGTGATTTTAGCATAGTAAACAGTGGGAATTTTGTAACTTGGATTACTTGAAAAAGAAAACTGTTCGAATGATTGAAAATGAAAACAAAATAACAATGTAAATATATTGATAAGAAAAAAACAAAAACAAACGAAGTTTCCGTTTCAGGAACCCGAGTTTAATTTTATGTCGTAATCATTCAACTCGTTAGCGGTTTTATTCAGCGATTAGGGATAACCATACGACATATCTAATTACCAAAGCGATTTTTAAAAAAATTTTTTTTTTTTTAAAACTAAACCTGTTTAGTTTTAATGAACCAATTTTTTTAAATCCAACACTTTAGTTATTTTGAGAGCGTGCAACTGCACCCGAAAGGTTGATTAGGAAACTCCAAATCCTTTTATGACTCGAAAAAAAAAAAGGGCTTTTTATCGGCTTAAATGATAAACTAATGTTAAATATTAGTATTTAATATAATGAGATATCAATCTACACAATTTGCCATCGATTCTGAAATAAAATGAAATCCTGACATTGTGATCATTTTTGCAGGTGTTATGTGCCAAATATTGAAATAAGAATGTTTAAATTCAATTATTGTAATTTAAGTCTTTAATTTTAAAGTCGATTTTATTTATAAAATATCTTTTTAGAAATCAATCTCAAAAACAATCTGAACAATAAATCTTTTTTGTTATGGCTAAGTTTATGTCAAGGGTAGAAATTATAATAGACAAGTATTCATCCATGATGACATTTTACCGATTTCCTGGTTTACAGGTATTCTTGCTAAATTTCTTCGAAAGAATAGTTTAACATTCTGTAAAAGTACCTTCCGTTTTTTTGTACTTCTGCAGAGAAGGTAAAAAACCGATAAAAACTGGATATATTTTTCGTGTTTTTATTCAATTTAACATGTTTATTCAGCGCGAAAAGAATATAGTGTTTACCGATGTGTTGGAAAATTCAAGATGGCGTCTCACACATTCTTTAACACCGTAAGTTTGGGAAAAGGTGTTATAAATAAAAAACTATACAAAATACTATTAAAAACCCGCCGAATATATGTCAACCTATGTCACGGTAACATATATTGAGCGAGTTTTTAACAGTATTTTAACCGGTTTTTTTATTTATTACACCTTTTTCCAAACTTACCGTGTTAAAGAGAGAATCGGCCGCCATCTTGAATTTTTCAATACATCGGTAAACACTGTATGCTTTTCGAGCTGAATAAACATGTTAAATTGAATAAAAACACGAAAAATATATCCAGTTTGGTAGAAAAGTAATTTATCTTGCCTTTGATAACATTTATTTGTTATATATTTGTTTTTTGGCAACTTATTCGAATCTATGTGTACAGTAATACAAACCCGAAATAAATTTAAGACCACGAGTGAAATGAGAAAATGAAGAAAATCACATTTACTGTGTAGTCAGCGGGTTTGGTTGCCATAACAACGTGACGATAGTGAACGTGTGTGTGTGCGTGTGTGCGCGTTTCGTGTAGTTTAGTTTGGTATAATAGTTTCGTATTTTTTTAATTTGTAAATAAGAAGTTATTAAAAAATTACACCCTTCCAAGATGGACAATAAATAAAGCCATAATATTTTATGGTAAAGGTAAGAGCGTAGAAACGATTGTTTTTTAGGAGATGTGATTATTGGATTAACCAATCAGAAATCGTCTGTGGCACACACATCTCTGTTTTTATAGATATACTAGCATGGGTGCCCGGCGTTGCCCGGGTGTTTGGAGGTGTATGCTGAGCAAAAAAAAGGGGTAATTTTTTAAACTTTGACCCCTATTATGACCCCTGAAAATTTATTTTTTTGGCCTCAAATCAAGTTATTAAGTTAGATCCATGTCCACGGAACCTATATCTAAAATTTCAAGGGTGTAGACCCAAAATTGTCGGAGAAGTTTGCTAGAGTTCTCAAAGCTCAAATCGTTGAACTTTGACCCCTTAATCGCCAAATTTCTGGCTAAAAACCGATCACATAGATTTTTCCAAATCTCAGTACCCTGTATAATTTCGAGTCTGTAGACTAAAAATTGACAGAGTTATTTCGTAGGGAAATGTACACACACACACACACACACACACACACACACACACACACACACACTTTCACTTTTATAGATATGTAGATTTAAAATTTGAGTCTGACAGAATGACAAAGTTATATTGCAAACCGATATATTAAACAAACGAACTTCAAAGAGACAAATGAACACATAAGTAAAAAAAAAAAATGTATTAGAAAACATTTCTTGATTATTCCACGTTTTTTTTACAGACCTGACGACTGAGGTTCGCTCTTAATAAAAATTGTTTTTTATAGTCTTAATTTTGACTTCCTTTTTCATAAAAAACTAAAAGAAATCAAGAAGGAAAAGAAATTTAATTTTATTCTTTTTTCATTAATTTCTTTCTGTGCAAAGCAATTCTTTCAAACTTAATCTGTTTCCAAAATGTTTTTATTTCATTCCCCTCCCCCTTCATTCATTTTCCTCCGCATCCTGCCAAGTATTAAAATAAACCATTTATAATATTTATTTATGGATGTATTTACTTATTTCTTTTGTATCGGTAAATGAATTCTATGCACTCACCATGTTTAAGTTTGGGAGTAAAAAATGTACGATGAACAGAAGGATAGGGAAAATAATGTATATAAATACGCAATCATAGGTCATTATAAACATCATATACATTTACAAAACTTCCAAATTGGATTGAAATAAAGAACACGATGATTTATACTGAAACTCATCTAATATTAATAATAAAAAAATAATAAAAAAAACACAAGTTGTTTGTTTAAGTATTATAAGCAATTAAATATTTCGTTGTATTATAGATTTTAAAGATTAGAATGCGTTCTTTAATTACTTATAAATTACATTTTAAAAAGTGAAGGAACACGATTTGATTTGTAGTTTATAGATTTTGATTTGAAGTTTATTTAATAAAATTAAATGAAAATTATGCATGTAAGAATATGAATATTTGAAGCAGAACACAAGCAAAACATTTGATATGAGTTAAGACACTAAACAAATATTTAAATTAAACAATTTTTTTAATCAAAATGATTTTTTTTTAATCAAAATGAACCACAATATTTTTAAATACAAATGAACCACAATATTTTTTCAAAATCAAAAACAAAATTTTTAATGGGTTTGTATTACTGTACACATAGATTCGAAAAAGTTGCCAAAAACAAATATATAACAAATAAATGTTATCAAAGGCAAGATAAGTTACTTTTCTACCAAACTGGATATATTTTTCGTATTTTTATTCAATGTAACATGTTTATTCAGCTCGAAAACCATACAGTGTTTACCGATGTATTGGAAAATTCAAGATGGCGTCTTAGTCCCTCTTGAACACGGTAAGTTTGGGAAAAGGTGTTATAAATAAAAAACTGAATAAAATACTGTTAAAAACTCGCTCAATATGTTACCGTGACATAGGTTGACATATATTCGGCGGGTTTTTAATAGTATTTTGTATAGTTTTTTATTTATAACACCTTTTCCCAAACTTACCGTGTTAAAGAGGGAGTGAGGCGCCATCTTGAATTTTCCAATACATCGGTAAACACCGTATGGTTTTCGAGCTGAATAAACATGTTACATTGAATAAAAACACGAAAAATATATCCAGTTTGGTAGAAAAGTAACTTATCTTGCCTTTGATAACATGTATTTGTTATATATTTGGTTTTTGACAACTTTTTCGAATTTATGTGTACAGTAATACAAACCCGTTTTTCGAGCTGAATAAATATGCTACATTGAATAAAAACACGAAAAATATATCCAGTTTGGTGGAAAAGTAACTTATCTTGCCTTTGATAACATTTATTTGGGTAATCTCCAAAAATACCGTTAGGGCTTACAACATGGCCGCCAGAAGAGTCAACAAAAAACTGCGAATAAAATATATAAAACTCGTAATTTCTGTTTTTAAAGTGGGTTGTCAATTTTCTTTATGAAATATACTTCCAAAATAAACTATTACAGTCGTTTAAAACATAATAGAAGTATTATTTTTTATTTTTTAAAAACAATGTTTACAAAATGTCTACGAACGTGCGTAGACATTTTGTAAACATTGTTTGGTTGCCATAACAACGTGACGGTAGTGAACGTGTTTGTGTGCGTGTGTGCGCGTGTGCTTGCTCGTACTACTATTAAGTTTGTCGGAGCGTTTGATTTCGTGTAGTTTAGTTTCGTATTTTTTTAATTTGTGAATAACAAGTTATAAAAAAATTAAACCCTTCCAAGATGGACAATAAATAAAGCCATAATATTTTATGGTAAAGGTAAGAGCGTAGAAACCATTGTTTTTTAGGAGATGTGATTATTGGATTAACCAATCAGAAATCGTCTGTGGCACACACATCTCTGTTTTTATAGATATATAGATAGATAGATATATATATATATATATAGTAAAATTTTGATTATAAACCAAATGCTTCTCTAAACATGTATTGAATGCAAATAATAATATTCGCATATTACACAAAAGCTCCAATGCAATCACAATCGGAAAAAGGCGTGTTATAGAAGAACACAAATTTAATTTTACATATATTTGTTTTCGACAGATATAATGTATTTCAACAAATATAATTTATTATAATTTCTTTAGTTCGCGAAGTTCGAAAGAAATGCGCCATAGGAAGGATGTAATCAAATAAATGTTATAGCGAAGCTAGGGACTTATTGGCACTTTCATTAACTGAAACAACATTTTACGAAAAATGCAAAAAAAAAAAAGTTTTAGTACGAACAGTTCATAAAACGCGAAAAAAAACGAAAAATAAAAAGACAATATAATAACGAAGGATAAAAATTAAGATGAAAAGATATGGAGAGGTAAAGTATTTTCAATACAAAATGATGACAAGTGTCAATGTTCCAATATTAATTGTCCTATTCCGAGAGTTACTTTCGTCTCCATGCTCCGTCGTAAATATGGAATACCACACAAGAATTTTACTAAAGAAAAATACTGCGTCCTTTTTTAAATAGTTGAAAAATGCTGAAAGCCATGCTTAATTTAATAATTTTGGACACTTATAAATGATTAATTGAGAGAAATCAAATAATCAATTACTCATGATATACAACGCTCCAGGTATCAATCATTTTATAAAGAAGTGCCTGGAATGTTTAGGGGATCATTATAGAGAGTAAGTCCCTGTCCCTAATCTGGTAGAGGAGCGAATTAACCTGTGCGCTTGAAAATTCACACTAAATAAAAGAACAAGAGATGATGATGGCCCATTAAAATGTTTTGTTATGAGGGACTACAATTGCTTACATATCGATCGATATAGGTGTTACTATTGCTTTTTAAATCATAAATGTTTCTATCCAGAGACTTGAACCGTAGAACAAATTTCTCACAAAGCTGAACCAAACCTCCTATGTTGCAACGCTTTAAATCGTTAGTAAAATAATATCTGAATACAAAAAGAAACCAATTTTAGTCCGAAGTAACACACAAACCACTAGACTGGAAACGAAACTTTGAAAACCTGCATTACGTTTGCAGAAAGTAATAATTCCTTGTTGCATCTACAGTTAAGAGCACCATTAGTAGACTCAGTAGAAAATATACAAAAGTAGGGGAGCTGAAGAACATAACAAAGAACAGGGGGACAGGATCACAGCACTACTTAAAGAATATGAAAAGAAAAACTAGAATATGGCAAAAATAAATAAACAAATAAAATGTTTAAGTAAAATGTACGATATTTTATCGAATGCTAATAATGGACATAATAACAGGAGAAAACCGCCCGGAAAAAGCGATATTGTTTACTGGTGGCCTCTGTTTTAAAATGAGGGGGCATATATAACGCAACAATACACTAAAAAATAACTCCAGGGTCGAGATACCACGGACATGTGAGTTCATTTTGGGCCTTTCCAATGAATAGGACCGACCTCTTCCTAGATGAGTTCATAATTAACGGATACTCTAACTTACCATCTAAATATAACCCGCAAGATCGCCATGGGCATGGAATATGTGCCTACATTAAAGATGGCTTCCCGTGTGGCAGGGATATATCTAGAGAAGATCCTAATTTACCCTATATGTGCTTCCGAGTTGCACTTGCTTAAACCACTGCATTAATATTTGCCCTCTATCGGTCCCATAACACTATATTTGGATTTCCTTGAATAATAAATGTTTCTAAACAATAATTTGTAAAATCTTAACCATTTATAGATGCTGTATCTCAATTATTAAACATGTTAATCAATATATAACTTATAATTGATAAATGTTTATATTCAAGTTTGTATTTCCTATTAAAATATACAATTTTCAAAATTGATGTATATATATATATATATATATATATATATATATATATATATATATATATATGTGTTTGTGCTACACATATAGTACCCTCTCGCCTCTTACCACTGGTTGCACAGTGACAAACTGAAATAGTGAGATGACTGAGCAGTGTGCATGTTTTATTTGTATGTGGAACCAAATATTTTTGTCAACAACCAGAGACTTGCCGTGGTTGACACATTTGTGCATTTGGGTAGTACTCTCGCCACAGATGGAACCCTGGATGCCGAGGTCAACTATAGGATACAGCGTGCCACTAAGGCTTTTGGTTGCTTAGAGAAGCGAATATGATCTGACAGGGGTATAACTATTCATACAAAGATCAGTGTCTATTAATCTTGTATTTTACCACCCCTACTTTACGCTTCTGGACAACTTATGATAGACACACAAAAGTCATGGAGAGAGTGCACCAAAAAATTCTGAGACACATTATGGACATCAGGTGGAGCACTTTTATACCTGATATGGGTGTTCTCATGCGGGCGTACATACCTTGTATCGAGAAGTTGATTATACGCAACCAGATGAGGTGGCCTGGATATCTGACAAGGATGGACGACGATAGATTGCCAAAGCGCCTGTTCTATGGTGAAATTACACAAGGAAAGCGTCCACAACATAAACCGAGGAACGCTTTAAGATAACATCAAATATAATCTAAAAGCTCTTGGTATTGATGTGTTCAGTTCTTCCAATGATCGTAAAAAGTGGCGCTCCTTGGTCTATCATAGCTGTGATAGTTTTGAGAAGAAAAAATATGAACATGCAAAAATGAAGCGTGACATCCGCAAGAAAACCTGACAGATATATAGATCTGTCGAAAGATTTCATGCAGAACCACACCTGTGATTTATGCGGTGAAATGACTTTATCCGGGGCTGGCCTAGCGAGCCACAAGCGTTCACATGGAGATCAATCTTTCTTTGATGGGGAAAAATTGCAAGGCACAGATGTTCTGTTTGCTCTGTGGAGGTCTGAAGCGTCCTATGAGCGTCCATAGTAGAGCGGCACCAGTTGGCATCCATCAATCTCAGCTTAAGTGTGACCTTTGCAACAGACTGTGTAATAGCGGGCTGGTCTGAAGAGCCACCTTCCTTCCCATAGAAAATAGTAATTGATGCATCTTGATCACATCTCTAAATGTATATATGTATGTGTGTCTAAGTGTATATATGTGTATATAATTTTTAAAAAAAGAAGATATTTAAAAAAATACATGAAAATTAATGAGGAATCAGCAATAAAGCAATGGAGAGATGGTCTTCTTCGGTCAAGAAGTAACAATCACAACCATCAAAACACACACACATACATACACATACACACACATATATCATATAAAAGTGGGATATATAGAGTCAGTCTCGAACGTTGATGAAGCACATTACAATCCGAAAATAACTGCATTATATATATATATATATATATATATATATATATATATATATATATATATATGTACGTATGTATGTATATATATATATATATATATATATATATATATATATATATATACACATATTAAAATGAAACGTTGAAACGTATATAAATCAGTCCTTGAAATTGACTGAAGAGGTTTACGATCGGAAAATGAATTTAATTATATAGAGTGAGGCAGAACAACTAGGTTTTTGTTTTAATTGATATTCCAAATAAGCAAGTTGTTCTGCCCCACCCTGTATATACATTTGTACAAATTAAAGTATAAGGAGTCAATCCAGGAAATGAATGTGGCCGTTTATGATCTAAATCTTACTCTATTAAATGTATATTTCGATCGGTTGGTGTATATTCTGTCCGTCACGGAAATGACTATAGTATTTTACGGTTTAACAATTACTTTATATATATATATATATATATATATATATATATATATATATATATATATATATATATATATATATATATATATATATATATATATACTTTTTGGAAATATAGAATCAGTCCCAAAACTGACTGAAGCAGATTACTATTTAAAATTTACTTTAACTCAATATTGTTTTTTTTTTTTAAAGAATTTCAATTTTATATCTATTTCTTTTTACCGGGCACGCCTTCTAGTATAATATAAAATATGAACATAGCCGAATAGATTTACATGAAAATGCAAAGTCTTTGTTCGGATATAATTTTATTTAAATGTCAACGTGTCTATACATTCAACAGTCGTTAGAAGCGCATTAATATTCTATTATATATATATATATATATGTATATATATATATATATATATATATATATTAGTAAAAGTACACGTCGCGGACTGGGTTAACAAACAGCCTACAAACAATGGACTCTGATTTATGAAAGTATGATACGTTATTAAAACGAAGGGTTGTAAAGAGATAGCTCCGAATTTGGGAGTATAAAAACCAAAGCAAAATATGATGAAAGTAAAAATAAAAAAGATAAACCCCATAATTTCTTATACCATACCTGTTGACACTGAACTACTTATCACGATATTCTGTGGATCTATATTAATAAAAACGTTGTTAAACTTTGTGACATACTTCCATTCTATGGAGGTCAGGTGCGAACGAGCACCCCATGATTTTATTATACCATATTTCTTCAAACTGAAACATAATTATCAAAGTATACTTACGCAGATAGACATGAAAATCTTTATTAAAGGTTGTGCCTATTTCTATTCTATGGAGGACAGGCGCGAACGCAGACCCCACAATTTCGATATACCATCCCCATTTAAGTTAAAATATACTTACGAAAGTATTATAATATATATATATATCAAAACACTTGTACACCTTTTTTTTATTTTTATTTTTTTTTTATTTCCATACTTTGTGGACCAGGCGCGTACGCAGTCCCCACAATTTAAATGAATGATGATTATGCCAGATTAAACATACCCATTATTGTATCTCGATACATCTTCTATCATTACATGTGATCAGTTTTCTATAATAGTCAACCATATAGAAACCTATTCGTGACCAGACACACACACACAAACACACACACACACACACACACACACAGATGTCCAGCTTTATATTGTTTATATACTAGCAAAATACCCGTCGTTGACTGGGTTAAAAAACAGTCTACAGAAAGTAGACTCTGATTTATTAAAGTATGATAGGTTATGAAAACGGAGGTTTGTAAATTTGGGTTGAATTTTGAGGTTTCCAAACCAAAGCAAAATATGATGAAAGTAAAAATATATAGATAAACCCCATACCGTACCTGTTCACACTGAGACACTTATCACAATATTCTGTGGATCTATATTAAAAAAAAAAAAACTTATTAAACTTTGTGACATATTTCCTTTTATCGAGTTCATATGCGAACGAACACCCCATAATTTTTATATACCATATTTCTTCAAACTGAAACATAATTATCAAAGTATACCTACGCAAATAGATATGAAAAGTCTTTATTAAAGTTTGTGCCTATTTCCATTCTATGGAAGCCAGGCGCGAACGCAGACCCACAATTTTATTATACTATTCCTATTTAGGTTGAAACATACTTATCAAAGTAGTCTTATGTATATATATAGCAAAAAGACTTGTAAACCTTTTTTTTAATTTTTAAATGTTTTATTTCCATACTTTGCGGACCAGGCGCGAACGTAAACCCCACAATTTTAATGAACCACCGTTCTACCAGATCAAAATACCAATTCTTGTGTCTCGATACATATTCTTTCATTATATGGAATCAGTTTTTTAAAATAGTCACCATGTAGGAGCCTATTCGTGACTAGACCCACACAGACATTCAGCTTTATATATATGTGTGTGCTACCTGTCGATCAATAGAGACGAACTCTTTAACACTGAAACAATATACATAATACATATTGTTGCACCAAGTATTTGTAAGCTGACCGCTACACCATTTGTAAAGCTGTTAATATTTTGTCTTCATTTGTGCCATTAAGTACAGACGACAAGGGTGAATTAATCCGTGATTAGCTGATATGTATGCACGGTAACAGTCAAGAATACAAATGAGGCGTGAAAAAATATTTTGTTTGATTCTCTTGAAGCGATGTGTACTTTACTCGAGTGTAAAATAAAATGTTCGCGAATAATCAACTTTGCAAACATGACGCTGTGAAACATTAATTGGTCTTTTTTGTCTTATATTTCAGTATAGGAAAAAAATGATCAAATAAGAAATCCTCGGATTAATAATAAAACTGGTACCTTGTCAAATGACATATAGAAAAATAATTTATATAGAATGATCAATGTACGTATATTTCTTCAGGTTATTTATTTTGCTTACATCATAACAGGGTTGCTGTTTATGTCTTTAGCAAAACTCAAAATATTATTTGTGTAGTCTGGTTAAAATAAAGCAACCAGTATATTAAATATCATAATTGTTCGTATGTACCAATTTCATAAATAATGCATCACTATATATTTACATTTAACATCGATCTAGCGTAGCAACTCGTTGCAGTTATGGCCGCCAGAATCATGCTAGGCAAACTTTATGTTGCGCCAAAAACTCATGTCTCTAGGCATCTTCGAACGTGGCTCCGAATCTCTTATCGTGAATGACACTCTGTCTCGTAGGCAGAGGAAGGAAGAATGCTGGAGTCTGTGATCTTTTTCGCTGCTTTCTGTGTCGTCTAATCTTGTCCAGCATCATGTTTCTATTTTTCTCCCTTCCGTACAGCACTTCTTCTGTCGCCGCGGCTCTCTGCTAGCTTTTTTCAGGTGCCCAAATCTATGACTGCGAGTTTTACGTCTAGTTTGCATAGCACCTTGTAGCGGAGATCCTGGCGACCTTTAAATCGCAAGTTGCCTGCTCATTATACATGACACTCTTGTCGATACAACCGTCTTCGATTCAGCGGCGGAGGACGCGATGATAGAGGAAGAGCAATTAGTGTGTGTGTTTGTGACTCTGTTCTTTCATGTGATACCGAGCATATGATACAAGCAACGAGATAAAATCTTCCCCAAAAGCCTTGCCGATGCGTTTGACAATCTCGCTGTTCAGAGACACGTTGCTGATAGTTGAGCCTAGACGGGTTAATAGGACCCATCAATCGATGCTAGGAGGGAGAGCAAGAGGACATCATGGCACGTAACGTTTGTCTCCTCAATTTTTATGATCACGCCAAAATCCTCACAGACACTGAAAAATCGGCTGGTAAGCTATTGGAGCTTATCTTCTTTATTGGTGGTGATTGGAGTATCTTCAGCAGCAAATAAGCTACGCGATGAGTACTATGCGATCATGGTTGAAAACCTTGCCATCCATTCTGGTGTGAGGAGTGAGAAAAGATGCCGAATAGGGTCTAAAAAATACAGTACACGACCTAGCTTTACGCCGCTCTGGGTTGAAACAGGCTTATAGGTTTTACTGTTAAAGTTCAATACCTTGCATCTCCTCGTGGAATGTCACGTTGAAATTTAAGAGATAAGGGAAACAACCAAATCTTCTTCAAGAGCTGACCAGGTCTAACGCCTTGATAAGATTGGTGAACATATGTAGAGCGACATCTGCTATTCGCGTCAATTCTTTACGAGCTGTCGAATCTTGAAAATCCGAAGTGAACAGCTACTTTAGCAGTTAAACAGAACAATGATTCTATTGCTATTACAATAAAAAAGAAGCAAAACAAGCAGTCTGACAAAATAAAATTTAATTAGAAAGATGGAGTAACAAAAATATCGCACCTTAATTTAAGTTGCAATATGAGAAATAATGTTTAAGAAAAAAGTATGATTAAAATAGTATATCAGCGTGCACTGAGTGTCATAATAAAATATTGGTGGAAAACTCTGATAATACTAAAATGACAACTGCAGAATTTATTTGAATGGGTAGCAAAATAGGACGGGCGACAATGAGTTCTCTCCCAAAATGCACTTTAAATTAACATTTTAGTTTTCTATAAAGCGCCTGAACATAAGATAACTTTTGCCTTACAATTCCATAATCATAAAGTAATATGGTTATTCAGATCATGAAAACAAAACTAATATAACAAAAATCGACTACTATTAAGGAAATTCGGCACATCAATATATTATACCAATTTTTTATGCAACCATTTATCTCAAAAGCACAGTGAGAAAACATTTAGAAAGGCTGTACAATTATTTCCGAAATTATTTAGTTTAAACAGTTTGGTATATTCGTCTAAAATGAGTATCCCCCTCTCCCTCATATATATATATATATATATATATATATATATATATATATATATATATATATATGTGTGTGTGTGTGTGTATGTGTATATATATATATATATATATATATATATATATATATAAAATGGGTTAAGAAATTCCTACGAAATAAAGATGTATATTTAAATAAGTCAGTAGTCACCAACAATGTGTATTTTTTAACATTATTTTATTATTCCGTGTCTTGGTTTTTCATTGTGAAATATGTTTGGATCATTGTAATAATGTTTTTAAGTCATTGAAATCGTTTTTACGCGCGTTTCAGACGTTCTGTGAAGCGTCCTCGTAAGAAATTATTTTCAAATGTGTTGCAGATGTAAAAATGGAAATTTTCGTAGTTAATTAGAAGTTTTTCGAAGGGGTGGAGGCTTGTAAGTTTTTATCATTCATTGACATGCTCAATTTTTATTACTCTTTTGTTGAGCTAGTCGAGGGAGGCCGCTGACCTGATTGTAATCGCTGTCTCTTTCTGCTAATGTTTTTTTTTCCTTTAGGGTGGAGTAGGGTGTGTGTGTGTGTGTGTGTGCGCGCGCGCGCGTGTGTGTGCGCGCGCGTGTGTGTGCGCGTTTGTGCGTGTGTGTGTTTGCTTTTATTGGTTTGGGATTGTGTATATTGTTTTATAGTGTTATGAGGTTATTTGCTTCCTTAGGAAGGCGACCATGATCTGAGGTCGTTACTAATGTGTATGTGTGAAGAGGGGGGCATCTCTTCTGAAATAAGAGTAGGGGTGCTTTCATTCTATTTTGATATTTATTTTTTTGGATTTTAGTATTGTGATTTTTCGTTTTAATCTTTTCGGGTAGTCCTTATATTATGTTTGTTTAGAAAGAGGGGTGTATTTAAAATATGTATAGGGGATTTTTTAATCTTTCTATTTATTTGTCTCCCCATGTGGGTATGGCCAGGCCCAGGATCGATTCCTAGTGTGGGGAAGATTTTGTTCCCCAGAGGGGGGCATTGGAGAGGGTATTGGTATGGGAGGGGGTGATTGAAGGAATGATAGTTGTTTCAGTCATGAGGGGGTTCTCCTCCACTGACTGAGGACGGAGTGAGGTGTTGGAACAGATATTATACTATGGTCTAGGTGTTTCCTAGTGTTGTTGGTTTCGAGGTTAAGTAGGGTTGGTATTGTTCAGTGTGTTGTATTAGAGATAGGGGTGTTATGTATGTGTGTGGTTGTATGCGCGCACGTGTGTTTGTTTTAATGTCGGTTCTGATTTATGTGTGGGTGTGTATATGTGTATGTGTATGGATGTACACGCGAGTGTACCTTGCATTTCGTGTTTTTGTGTGATGATATTAGGCTCTGTTCAGTTCAGGAGTGAATCTGGTGATGGAGTTTTTTTTTTTCCTGTGTAAGTAAATAAAAATAATTGTCTGTTTGGAAGATTGCTATTATTTTGAAGCTGGTTCCACTGCATGTGTGTACGTGTTTTGAAACATAGAAGTGTCTGTTATCTGCAATTTTGATGTTGCTCTTATGTAAGGCCACTCTATTGCTGAAATTTTTGGTGGCGCCTATGTAGGATTTGTTGCATGTTGTGCATCTTAGTGCGTATACTATATTTCTGGAGGTGCAATATTTTTAATTAACAAATTACCGTAAAATGTCCAGCAATAAAATGTTTTTTAAAAACAATTCCTCCGCGTCTGTTTCCTATTTAAAAAACAAAAATTGTTTCTTTTCATCGATTAATTTATTTTTCCTTCGATTACACAACTTTAGTAACCGAAGAAATAATAAATTTATCGACAAAAAGAAATAAATAATTTGAAGATGCATACACCGTCGAAATCTGGCGTGCAATAACCTTTTTTAATTATTGTCTAAAACTCTGCCCTTTTGTTGAAATAAATAATCATATCACATTTTCCTTGCATGCAACTTTTCTTTTAAGCTGGTTTGCGAGGATAGTCAAATTCATGTTACTAGTACCGATAATTTACAGAAATTTCTTAATTGTATATGGACATTTTATTGATATAGAAATTGTAAACAAAACACACACACACACACACACATATATATATATATATATATATATATATATATATATATATATATATATATATATATATATATTAGATGCATACTACAATCACCTAACGAGTAAAAATTTGACACCTATTGTTGACTGGCACATCCAAAAAAAAAAAAAGCAAAAACTTGGCAGTCACTAAATGCACCTTGCCTTCTTTGCTTAAATGAAAAAAAAAACTTACCAGAAAATTTAAGGTAGGGATAAACTCTTAAATAAGAAACAGGAACCCTCCATAAATTGCACACATTACAAATCGCATCTGCTCTCTCACTTGAAAATTATTCCTCAACAAATTAAACTCCAACACGACCCACATGCAATATCCGATAGTTGAACACTTACACATCCTAACCTCCCCTAGTCTTACGTTCATGATATCCAAAACCACACTTTTCCTGAGTGAAACCATGCATAAAAATAAAACAAATTTTTTTTTTTAAATTAAAAAAAATAACTACATTTAACCATCATAAGTTTAAAAATGACATATATCCTGACTTTGGCGATTACCAGCATTATGAAAAGTATATAATGCATTTACTGATACACAAATTAATAAATTAACATTAAATGAACAAACAAAATACAAATTAATATTGGGGTGGTCTAAAAGAAATCGATTTTGTTTAAGTAAGATGAAACAATGATGATTCTACCTTCTCTTTCCCTTTCCTTCTTCCCTCTTTCTCCGTTTTCCCCGTTTTCCCTTTTTCCTTCTTCCCCATCCCATCTCCCACTACAACCTTCTTTCCTTTCTTTTTTAAGCTTCTAACCCACATTACCACCCTTCAACAGTTCACTGGAAGCCCAAACAACATTCAACAGAACTGGATAAATTCCTAAGCTCTTCTCAGATATACGTATATTAAATAAAAATAAACTTTAAAAAAGGGAATTTTATGACGCACTGACCCTCAGACAGGCGACGAACAACAGACAAAGGAGCATCTCGCTTGTTGAAGATAACATCTGTATAGCGCTAGGTTTGGAACGCAATCCCCTCAACCCACAAACCCCAACTCCTAATACCAACACGGAAATGAATAAAGCCACTGATAAATAAGCGAATAAACATATACGAGAAGAAATAAACTAACAAATTCGCACCAAATTCAACCCTGTTCTCCGCGAAGCTGAATCCCCACCCTCATGACCTGTTAAAAAAAAAACTTATTTTGCTAAGGATTAATTTTCACTCTTCCTTAAGAATTCTGTTTTCGAAAATAAGGGTTGTTGCTTGATGATGTCTCTAGTTAATAAATTCTAGTAAACCGAAACATACACATGAATGTGTAGCAACAAACTACTGCTCATGTAAATACAAATCTAAAATGTAGTTTGCTCTACATTGTATTGAACACTCTTGTATAAACCTCGTTATAGTTCATTGGTTACCCTACCTTTGGGAAATAAAAACTATTTTAACTCCTAATCCTATAGGATTTCGATGTCGAAATCCTATAGGATAAAGAGTTAAAATAACATTTCGATGTCGAAATCCTATGAGATTAGCAGTAAAAATCTTTCTAATGTATTCTTTATTTTACATAGAATAATAAAAAATCTTTGATCTGAAACAACAAAAAATTCACGTCAAAAATTGTAAAATCCATCGAATGACTAAAATTTGATTTATTTGCTCTCTCTTGTATATCGAGCATTTTTTTTATTAAGGTGGGATAATACTTATAGAATATTACTGCCAATATTATCTTGTAAATCTTATGATCACAGGTTTCCATAACAGCTAATTCTTGGATAATTGTATTCTGAAGTATGTATGTGTATATATATATATATATATATATATATATATATATATATATATATATATATATATATATATATATACATACATACACTCATGAACAAAAAAAAATGGGCTAGGAAAGAAATTTACAATTTATTGCACAAAAAGCTGCATTACACAAAATGCAATTAAATAATAAACGAAAAATGAGTAAAAAATATAAAGAGCAAGATATTTACTTTAATAAAAACTTAGTATGGAATGGAATTGCCATTAGATCTTTTTAAAAGATCAATTCTTTTTATCATGCTCTCAACCAACTTGGAGCACTGTGAAGAGGAGATGTTATTCCATTCTCTTTTTACTACTTCCCATAATTTTTCTTTGTTGGAAAATGTTTTTCTAAATAATGCACGAGATAAAATAGCCAAAATATTTTCCATTGGGTTTAAATCTGGGCTTTGGCCAGGCCAAAACATCACATCAATTGAATTATCAGTAAGCTACTTCTTTGTGACTTTTGCTGTGTGTACAGGGGCATTATCATGTTGAAAAATAATGTCATTGTTCATTTCTAACTTCTGGATGCTTGGTAATAGACCTCTTTTTAATATTTGAATGTATTGTTTTGCATTAATTGACGCATCTCATCTGATAATTTCCCCAACTCCTGCAGCAGAAAAGGTCTCCCATACCATTATTCCTCCGTTTCCATGTTTTACTGTGTTTTTTATGAAATTCGGTGAAAATCTTTCTCCGGATTTTCGGATGCAACGTTCAGGGGCATCACTGGCAAGGCAAAATCTCGATTCGTCCGACCAGAAAACATTTCTAAACCAATCTGCATCTTTCGTACCATAACATGATGCAAATGTCTTTCTGTCGCTGATGTTCTTCTTAGTTAACAAAGGTTTTTTTGCACATCTTTTTGATAAAAATCCCATTTCCTTCATCCTTCTGGATATTGTCACTCTAGAAAGAGAATTTCCTTTTGATGTTTCGAATTGTTTGCTATGGTCAACATAAGTTTTTTTGCGATCCTTCAAAACGGTCATTTTAAGCCTGTGATCGTCCTTCATTGTGGATGCTCTGGGGCGAACAGAACCAACTTTCCTGCTCACTGTGCCTTCAATTTCGAACCTTTGCCCAATTCTCTTCACAGCTGAAAGAAGTGTTGCCACCTTTTCTTCTTTCAAAATGTCGAAAATCTGCTTGTAAGTCAAATTTGCCTGTCGTAATCCTGCAATTCGGTTTTTAATTTTTTCGTCAAGATGTCGTATTACTTTTCTTGGACTCATCTTTAATACTAATAATCTGAAAAATACTAAATAACATCTAATTATTAGTAAACAAGCGATAAAAATTTTAAAATTGTTTTCTTTTCAATTTCAATCATGGCCCATTTTTTTGGTTCCAATTTTAATCATGGCCCATTTTTTTTGTTCACGAGTGTATATATATACACACGCGCATATATATATATATATATATATATTTATGTATAAATATATATATATATGTACAAATATATATATATATGTATAAATATATATATATGTATACATATATATAAAATATATATATGCATAAATATATATTTATATATAAATATATGTATATATTTTTTACAGATATATATATATATATTAATATATATATGGATGTATAC
>NC_136485.1:163619460-163624460 GCF_053919585.1 Euprymna scolopes | reverse complement strand
TATAGCTAAACGATTCCTTTCAGTGGGTAAACAATTTGGCAATAATTGAAACATAGAAGCAAATCATATTTTAGTAAAAATACATAATAAAAAAAAGCAAATAGTTTTTGGTATTCTTTTCACTCCGATTTTTGCATGTGGCGTTTGCATCAATAAATTGAAGAGGCAAAATCAATAACTAAAACGGAATCAAACATGACAAATGAATAGAAAGGTTTCACTTTATAAAGGAGTAATACAAGAAGAAAGAGCAACATCGGTGAATTTTTACGCTTCATTGTATTCAAAAACATGAAGGAAACGAAGCTGTAATCGGATTTACAAATCATTTTACACCATGAAAATGAGCTATATACAATATTTGTTCTAAAGAATTCGTCACTTTTGTAAGTGAATTACATTAAATACACAATTGACGTAATGATCAGTTATGCATTTAATTGGAAGGCACTTTTTTAAAGTGTCTAAATCTGACCACAAAGAGAATATATGTGTATACGTCATGAATACACCCATAATATACATAACATAGGCACACACATAACATACGCACACCCACATATACACACATATATATATAGGCATATACACACATATATATGTAAAAAGGTAATACCTATTTATATAGATGTATGCTTTTTGTTAGTTTCCAAATGGTTATACACACCCATCCACACACACACACACACGCACACACACACACACACACACACACACACATATATATATATATATATATAAATATCTCTCTCTCTATATATATATATATATATATATATATATTGGATCAAATGTGACTACACTAGCAGGAGAAACATTTATATAATCGACCCTTCATATGGCAGAAAGGTAATGAATGACGTACTATACAATGCATGTGTTTTATATATATATATATATATATATATATATATATATCATTATGCAACTGTTAATGATTAACACTCATTTAGCATTCATTTAGCAATTATATATAATTGTGATTCTAATTTCTGAATATCTGAAGAAAATACAAAGGTTTCGCTTACTACTTATGTTATTTATAAAGACTCTTTCGACTAAAAATAATGTTAAGGTTGAGTGTTACTTTTGGCTTCAAACGTATCTAATACGTATTTTTTTTAAAATACTGTATTTATTTGTTGATTTGTTTCTAGTTTTTTGAAATTCCATTGTTGATTTGCATTAGTGGCAATTGTGATGTTCTTGTTAGCAAAAGGGTTAAAATTCATTGTAAAGAAAAATATCATCAAAAAATACAATACGGCATATAAGAAAAATACCTCGATGATCGCAGAAAATGAAAAAAAAAAACACTCACTCGTTTTTTTTTTAGCAAGATTAACCCAGATCTTATTAGTGTGATATTTGTTTTGGCTCGGGGAAATGATTTTTTTATTTGTTTCCTTTTCGTGTTGTTCTAGTTTATCAGTGATATATGTGGCGAGATCACGATTGGAGCACGCCGTATGAACTTAATATTTGTGGCCGTAGCAGATAAGATGTGCTGATTGATGGGAAATACCATTTTAAGAATCTAGAACCCGAATGTAAACGGACAATAGACCGCGTAGATAAAAAGGTCCATTGAGGAAGCAAAGCAAAATGGGCAATAGTTTTACAAAAAAAAAAAAAAGATTTATTGAACGCATATTGTAGCAAGGACGATAAGATGCGCATGACCTCAGTGTTACTTAAATAGTTTTGTCGACATAAGTATGCGTTTTAATTGTATTAAACCTAAACTGACAGCAATAAATCAAATAAGACAACATAGATTCATGAAATTAATAAGTATACACACTTTCCTGATCGTGTTCTTTTATTTCAATGAATAAAGGGAATGAATGCCGCAGTCGTCATAAGATGTTTTAGTCGGTCTTCGTTAGTTTTAGTTTTGCTAAATTGAGTTAAATTGCATTTCTACTGAGGAACCGAGTAGAATAGCTCTGTCTAGCTCTTATTTGAATATTGGCTTGCTGGGATTAGCTGGGTTTACTAAAGATATATGCTTTAAAATAGAAATAAACCGACACATATAGTATTTTTACGTAATTCATTGGAAACTTTAAAATATATTTTTCTAGCGTATATTAGTCATACAGTATGGTAAAATGTGTATTTATAATAATTTTCCAAATGTGTATTTACGAGAGTAAAATATCATTGATCTCTTTATATGATTGTATTTTGCGGAATGAATAAGAATCAATATAAAGAATATAATTACATATCAAATGAATTCGGCTACAGTGATGAAATATGTGCACATAATAATTTTAATAATATCATATAATATCAGGATTTCAGAACTAAAGTAATAATCCGTCTTGTAAGTAAAACGAAAGAGGCCCAGAGTTTATTCTTTTACATTTTTGTAAAAATTCTACTGGCCTTTTCACTAAAAGTTTTTTTTTTATTATTAAATTAAATGTTAGGATTATATATATATATATATATATATATATATATATATATATATATATATATATAAATTTGTTATTTTCTGTTTTTTAAATATTAAAGTGTAGGGAGAATATTCGGATTAATTTATAATTTTAGAGTTCTTTTAGAGAAAATATTTTTAAATAAACATCAGTGTAAGTTCACCATCATTTTATAATAATTTTGAAATGAAATAATGAATCATAACCTTCAGAAATCACTGACAATGTTCTTTCGAAACCACTTTCGGACAATTGCCTGTCTTGGCAATAGTTTATCAAACGCCGATTTTAACTTTTCTGGCAAACATTAAATCAGCTGGTGATATATTTGACGGTGTATTGGGGTGCGGTGTTATCCTATATATTTATAAAAATTGTTGCAAAGCTTTCTCCGTTGGTATCCAATGGATTTTTTCAACGCTCGTTTTAACGTGTCCACGAACCTCTCCGCGAGGCCGTTCATGCTTGGATGGTACGGAGGAGTACTGATATGCTTTACTTGGAACGTGTCACAAAATTCCTTAAATGTGAATTGGGTTCCACTGTCAGTGACCACTGTGTCTGGTACACTAAATCGTGCAAATAACTCGTGTAGGAATCCTATTGAGTTGTTTGTTGTTGGATTCCTGCAACGCATTACTTCAGCCCATTTTGTATAACTATCTACTATAATTAAGTAGTAATTTTGTCCTACTGGACCAGCGAAGTCCATGTGGATTCTCGACCATGGGTGGTCGGTTTTCAGCAAAGGTTTTTGTACTATAGGTGGCGATTTTGCAGCTAACTGGCATCCTTTACATCTATTTATTGTTGTAGCTATGTCGATGTCCATGTTACGCCAGCACACGTAGCTTCTCATTAGAGACTTCATCCGATTTATCCCCAGATGTCCTGTGTGGAACTCTCTCAAAATCCTTTTCTGTAACGTTTTAGGTATTATTACTCTCTCGCTGTATAATAACACATCGCTACATATGGAAAAAAATATTCCTGAACCTTTTTGTCATTTATAATTTTTTCTTTTATATAATTTATGTATTTAACTTTATCGGCTTCTCTTTTAATGTCCGACAATGTTACCGGTAGTTCTTTAATGATATTTCCTACCATATTTTTCCCGTCGACATTTGTTCGAATTGCTGCAATCACTGATTTTTCCAAATTATGTTTCTGTGGTATCAGTCTTGAAAGTCCATCCGCATGGCAAATCTATTTCGATGCTAGATGTTGTAGCTGGAAATCGTAATTCAGTAGGATCGTACCCCAGCGCAGCAATCTATTTGCGGTGTATACAGACAATCCTTTTTTTGATCCGTAGATTGTGACTAATTTTTTATGGTCGGTTTCAAGTTTAAAATGTCTACCATATAAATATCGGTGGAAAGATTATACTTAACGCTTTTTTTTCAATCTGTGAATACACCTTCTCTGCTGGAAGCAGCGTTCTCGAAGCGTGAGCTATCGGCTTTCTAGATCCATTAGGCATGCTATGTTGAATGCATGCTCCTATGTCGTAGGAACTAGCGTCACTAGCGACGACTATATTTAATTTTGTATTATAGTGAGTTAGAAATAATTCAGATGTTAGTGCGCTCTTTATTTTGTCAAAAGCGGTTTGACATTCTTGCGCCCTGTTCCAAGGTGTGCCCTTTTTTAGCAGCTCATTTAACGGAGCTCGCAAATTATGCATCCCTACAATAAAAGATTGGTAATAATTTGCGAGTCCTAAGAAACTCTGCAAGGTTGTTACGTTATTAGGTGCTGGCATGTTTTTTATTGCCGCAGATCTGCCTGGGTCTGGACGTCGCACATGTTTATTTATTATATGTCCAAGATACTTAATTTCGCTCATACAAAGTCGATTTTTTTTCTATTACTTTAAACCCGAATTCTTCTATTCGAGTGAATAATTGTTTTAAATGCTCCTTATATTCTTCTTCGGATATGCTCCAGACAACAATGTCGTCCAGGTATGCACGTGCGCACTCAATACCACTTAGCATGGTGTCCATCGCTTGCTGAAAGATGGCAAGCGCTACTTTGATGCCAAAGGGCAACCGGTTGTATTTGGACAATCCCTTATGCGTGTTGATGCATAGTATTTTTGAGCAATACTCCTCGACCAGTATTTGTAAATACGCATCGCTCAAGTCTATCTTGGAGAAGATATTACCACCATTCAACTTTGTGAATATTTCCTCTGGGCTTGGTAGAGGGTAATGGTAATCTTGTAATATGGAGTTTAGACCTGTCGAAAAGTCTGCGCACACTCTGATTTCATCATTCTTTTTCTTTAGATATATGGTGGGGGTTGCCCAGTCGCTGTGTTCTGTTTTTGATAGTATGCCTTTCTGCTCCAATCTGTCTAATTTTTATTAATCTTTATTCTTTTATAAAAGGTAGACCAATAAGAAGTTTATTAGGAAAAGTATATTTACAGTATATTTACATAATGGTTGTCAAGTAAGAGTCTTGGCTGGAGAACATATCTGCTCTCGGCTCGGCCTTCGGTGGCTTCTGGTGAACATACCCTCAGACTAACCGAGTCTTGCT
>NC_136485.1:163609460-163614460 GCF_053919585.1 Euprymna scolopes | reverse complement strand
GCCGTAACAATATCCATTGGTCAATCACGTCTTTTGTTTGTTCATTTCTACAGAAGTGACTATTACATAATTTAAAGAGCATATTTAACGTAGGTAATTTAGTAAAATAAGATTAATAATTGAACATGTTTACAATGTTATATACCCTTAGGAATTCACTATCTCCTAACACTCGACAGCGAATAATGAATTTAATTCTCATATCATCAATATCTTTGAAAAAAAACGTCTAAATAATAAGGTTTATTTATAAATTGATTTAAGTATAAATATCTTATTCATAGCGCTATGGGGCTACATGCAGTTATTGTTCATAGTTGGTCCACAGCCAGTAATCCTTTCATTAATAAAACTCGATATTTCTTTATTGCTATTGATTCGTCATAAAATAGTTGCTACACATAATTGCAATATACAGACAAAGCTGTGCAGTTGAAATTGGGGCAGCTAATTATTTATTAGAATTTCAAGCGACACTATTAATGAAAAAAATACATATAAAAACAGACAGAATGATGAGGAAATTAACATGTATACGTTAAAAGGGTTTACGGTAATGGACCAACACAATTAACTAAACGAAAAGTAATGAGTATGTGTTTGTATTTTTATTTCGCGAATGTAATATTAGATATTCTTATACCGTCCTGCATGTAGTTTAAAATTGATTGATTAAAAGATAATTATTGAATTATTTCTGCATTAGACAACACCAGTAAGTAATCGGATAATTTGCGTATTTATCAGTGAATGTATGTGTTTAATTACATTGTATGGGGCGTTGGCTATTGTACTACATACTTTACAGTGTAATTATTTTTCTAAGAATATAAATATGCTGCAGTAATATAAATTTAAATAACAGAATACTTAACAAATTTTATTATTTATATTGCGATGTTGTCGACGATACAAATACTCTAATCGAAAACAAAATCTCATCATAGAGGAATAAACATTAAGCTATATTGATAACTTACACAGTATCTAAAGAAAATCTGTTTCCGTTTTTATATAGTAATCAGCAGATGCGAGTTGACTATAAACATATTAAAATGATAAGAGAAAACATCTGCTTGGTTATCTTAATACACAGCTCCTTGTAATTAACAATAATAAATCGTCATTATTTGTCCGTATATTATGAGATAAATAAGATCCACGGGTGCACGCCCTCTTATAGGTAACGTTATGTTTCAATAGTAAATATTACAGGCGATGAAAACGTTTCGATGACCTAATCCCACGTCACACAAACCTACATTGTATGCTTTACATGTTACATATATTAATCTATATTTTGTGATTTATAATTTATAATTACATGTTTAACGGATAAGTCTGAAATTTATAATACGTCCACTTATACTCACAATTTAAGAAGACACTAATATTTGCATTACTATGAGATAATTTATCAATCATAATCATAAAGACAGAAAGCAGCAGAAAATAAGTCTCAACGTTGGAAGAGAACAAAGCAAACACAACAAAAATAAGCACGTAGCGATAAATATAAAAAATATGAACTAGAATGCAAACTATTTTCTTTAGGAAATACTGTCGTTTGTTTCAGTCAGGAGACTTTTCTAAAGTCTAAGCTCATGAACACGCGTCCTTTTTCACTTCTCACGTTTATTATTACCTATACTAGATATGTATGAAAGTCTCTCTCTCTCTCTCTCTCTCTCTCTCTCTCTCTCTATATATATATATATATATATATATATATATATATATATATATATATATATATATATATATACTTCTTCAGAATACAATCTATATAACAACCAACTGGTATGGAAACCCTCGATAATAAGTTTTACAAGATATTACTGGCAGTAATATTCTATAAGTACCATTCTATAAGTACCATTCCACCGAAATAAAAATTGCTATAAAAGATACAGAAGATAAAGATATGCAAGATAAAGCACGCAAATAAAAGATATACAAGATAAAGCAAACAAAAAAAAATTTAGTCATTCAATGAATTTAAAAAGTTATCACGTGAAATATTTAAATTTACAAATCAAAATATTTTTATTATTCTATGAGAGACAAAGAATACATTATATCATAACTCCTTATCCTACTCTATGCATTTATATATATATATATATATATATATATATATATATATATGTGTGTGTGTGTGTGTGTGTGTGTGTGTGTGTGTGTAAATACAGGATAAGCAGTGATAATATTGCAAATGTATGCTTTATCTTACATAGAATAATAGAAACTAGCAGGACCCGTGAAATTCCACGGTAGTTAAAATCCTTTAAAACACATCAGTAAGAAATTCCTTATAAAAATGAATGTATGGAAGCAAGTAGAACAAATAACTTTAGTTTAAACTTTTATTGACGGTTTTTTAGGGTGACCCCCAAAAAACACAAGCTAAATTGAGGCCATCTAGAACATATGCTGTAGAACAGTGAAAAAAAGCCAAAAACCCTAGTGTTTTTATTTGATGTTTTCAATATAATACAATAATTATGACCAAAGTTCCATTTCATTCGGACAAAACACTAAGAAACAGGGGTCTAATTAGAGTTGGGGCCCGTTTTGGGGGGGTTACCCTGTATATATAATTTCTGTGGACACTCCCACCAAAAAAAAACTTGACTGAACAAAAAGTCTTGAAAAAACTTGTACCTAAACCTAAAAATGTACAGGAAAAAAAGTATCTTTTCTGGGAGAAAAAACAACAAAAGGTGTGTTGGTAAATATTTAACAATAACAAAATAAAAATATATAAAATAAAGTTAATAAAAATATTTTCAATCCTTTTAAAGTACGTTTTTGTTATTTTTGATTATTTACATTTGTATTTTGTTCGATTTCTTTGTTTTTAAAGCGTCTATTAAAACGCTAGACTTAAACCGAACGTTGCCGATCGGGCCCGATCCATGCTTTACGGGAATTCCCGAAAATTCGTGTCAAAATTTCAAGAGTATCGAATATTTAAAAATAAAGAACAACATCTTTCTCTCTACACGAAAGTATTTTTTAACGCTAGAAACTTCTTGCGATTACCTAATTATTTTACTTGGGAAGAGTTTTCTGTATCTTTCAAACTTCGGGACGTATAAAAAAACTTATCTGAGGAAATAACATTACTCGTTTTATAATAAAATCGATGTCGGAAATAATAATTCTGAAAATATCAAATTAAATATATAATCAATATAATTGTTATTTAAAGTTGATGAAATAATAATCTTAAAACAACTCTCTGGCTATAAACCTAAACTTACATACAGCTATTTAGTAAAATTGATTATCCATAATATATATAATAACCAAATGAAGTGTCCTCTTAATCGTATATTTGTAAAAGGAATCCTACTATATATAGAAATAAATTAAATATTAAACTAATGGACATTTTTATATATTAATCAATTTGTGAACAAAAAATAAACAGACAGGATTACGAATTTATATATATATATATATATATATATTTATGTTTATATTATATAATACATATATACATAATATTATACATTTGTAATATAAACATAAAAATATATAATATATGTACAGATTATTATATATTTGTAAAATAAATATAAAAATATATAATATATATATATATTTATATATATATTCATATATATATATATTCATATATATATATATATATATATATATATATATATATATATATATATATATATATGATGGACTTTCCCGTCGATTTCGACGTATGAGGTTCAGACAACCCATATTTCTAAAACTCATTTATGCTTTTGCCTCTGATGACTTTTTAGTCTAGCAAGGGACTTGCAGACAAGGCCACAAATAGAACATGAATGTGGATTTAATGCTGCAGATATTGGTTCGGCTGGTAGTCGTTTTGCTCTTACACTGTTTTCTTTCAGTTGCCTTAAGCTTTTCAGATTGAAACCTCTGGAGACCTTCAAAATACCTTGATCTCCATCCTTTTCGGTCATTCACCTCATCGTCAAGACTCCTGTATGGTATGTTCACTGCAGACAAGTTACTCTTCAATTTGTTCTTGTCCCTAACCCAAGGACGTCCGACAATTCTTTTACCACCCTCAAATTGATTGGACATCGCAAAATATATATATATCCTTATAATGCATAACAATCATTATCGAAGAAGCTAAAGGAAATAACGGGGCAGTATAGTGAATGAATGACAAAAGTTTATATTTAAAAGTTAATTATGTTGACCATTTTACAATTTATTTCATCTGACAATTTATTCAATTTAATTCAGTTTACATTAAAAAAATGAATTGAAAAGGCGTAATGTGAATATATTATAATGTATTTAATGCTTCTTTCCAATTCTTAGATTTAATTCGTGTCAAAATGCACTTTATCTCCTTTTTATAGATGAATTGTTGGTATTTCCTCTAATGGGATAAGGGCAAAATAAATTCACTGACTGATAGAATATTTAAGTGATTGATGTTCTGCTAAGAAACGGACATTGTCAAGAATTCAAAATGTCTAGTGAATTAAAGGAATTAATTGTAAGATGGTCAACATCGTGAACTTTGGAAAATAGATTTTGCCATTCATTCGTTATATACATATATACATATATATATATATATGTATATATACACGTATGTATTTATTCATATTAGTAGGGTAAAAGCATACGAATACACATTAAAAGCTACATTGAAACTGAAAAACATAACATTTAATTTTAATAAAGTGTACAATTTATTCGAAGTAATATAAGAATGTTCATTAAATAAACTTATGTCACAACAGTCCAGCTGAATGTAACTTTAACCTTTTAAAGACACATCCGGATGGCGTTGTTACTTCTATAATTCGCATTTATAAATGTCCATCGCCATTCTTAAATTCTTCTATCAAATAAATTGGACGAATGAACGAGTTTAAAAATGGAAATTGTACATACATTCTTAATATATATACATATATATATATATATATATAAATATGGCACATACTTTCTTATATATACATATATATACG
>NC_136485.1:163591960-163604460 GCF_053919585.1 Euprymna scolopes | reverse complement strand
GTTGTAGTCAGGTGGGAAGCGGGCAGACGGAACAGAGTTCCACAGGCGTGCAGTTCTAAGAAAGAAGCTTTGTTCATGGAATCCACGTTTTGATTAAGGCACAGATAAAGAGTGGGGGAAATTTTTCACAGTGGATTCGGCTAAACGGGTGTTTTTCGTGAAATATTGGCGAGGAGGGCCAGAGATTGGAGTTCAGATGAGCACCTGCAATGGAAATAACGAGAAAATAAGGATAAGCTCGCAACGTCTCTTTTGTGAGAGAGAGGTCGCAGGGTAGAGAAAAAGGCATACCCCCCTAAGTCACGAAGTCTATTTTGTACTCTGTCAAGGCAGGATTGGCTGTTTGTTTTTAGCAGCTCCTGCCCAGATATGGCAGCAGTATTCCATCCTTGGACGTACGTGGCTTTTATATAGATAGAGAATTGCATCAGTAGTGAGATATCTTCTGGAGCGGTAGAAGGATCCCACCATCTTTCCAGCGACCTTGGCAACAGACTTCATGTACGTGTTCCATTTCAGATTAGAAGTAAAGTTCATACCCAGAAGCGTGTCAAAACACGGGGCCTCTCTCAGACGAGAGCCATCCATCCCAGTTGATGCCAGATGGGGATCAGACTGTTGGTGATGTAAGGATAGGAGTTTGGTTTTAGATGCAGTAAAGGTAACCAGCCAGGTCTTCCACAACTGAACACGCGCTCGAGATCAGAGGAGAGAGAATCAGAGAGAACTTTGTCATTTACAGCCTTTGATGTGTTGCCGTAGATGGTCGTGTCATCAGCATAGATGTCAACGAATGATATAAGTATGTGTTTAGGGAGGTAATTGATGTAGATCAGGAAAAGAGTTCGGCCCAGGATTGACCCCTGAGGGACTCCAGCTTTAATACTGCAGGCCTATGATTTTTGTCCATCGACCACTACTCTTATTAGCCTATCGGAGAGAAATGATTTAATGATTGAGAAAACATTTCCAGTTATACCGTAGCTGGAAATCTTGTGAAGGAGACCATTATGCCATACCTTGTCGAAGGCTTTTGATATGTCAAGATCAATTGCCCTACAAAGGAAGCCTTGTCAAGAGATTAACTAATCCTGTGAGATATAACCGTCAGCACATCTGCGGTAGATCTTGCAAAGCGGAAACCATATTGTGTGCCACTAAGAATGTTGGTTCTGCTGAGGTGGTAGACTATTTCTCTATTTAATATGGATTCCAGCAACTTACTCATAACACACAGGAGACGTATTGGTCTGTACTGAGAGGGAGATGACTTATCACCTGAATTCTTAAATACAGGGCAAACTGATGAGGTCTTCCAAGGAGTCGGAAAGCACTTCTCCTTAAGGCAGCGCTTAAACAGTTTCGTAAGTATGGGAGCAAGTTCTGGTTGAAGCTTTTATAACACTATAATTGGGATGCCGTCAGGGCCAGTTGCTTTACTGGAATACCGGTTTTTGATTAGCTTGGCGAACTCATGCACGGATATTTGTATGTTACCTAGCGTGTTCTGTGTTATAGGAGGAAATATGAGGAGTTGATTGCCTTCGTCGCATAGGGTAGAATTAGCTGCAAAGTTCTTGGCATATAGTATTGCCTTGTCTTACGCTGACGAGATGGCCTCTGGTCCATTAATAATGTTTGGAATAGAACGCACACTTCTGTTCAGGATCCTATTTGTTATTTGCCAAAACTGGTGGGAACCAAGCCGCTGATCAGCAACCGTGGATTTAACCGACTGGGCATATAGCTCTCTTGCATTTTTTATTACTCTTTTACAGTGGTTGCTGGCAGTCCTGAAAGCAGCTTTTGTCTCAGTGCATCTATTACGTTGGTAGCTATGGAAAAAGTGAGTTCTGTGCGCGATAGCAGCAGCACACTCTGGGGAGAACCATGGCTGGCTGTTAGGTTTTTGTTGGAATTTTTTAGATGGTATGAATTGGTCTATGCCTACAATTAACCATTCGGTCAGATCTGATACTATAGAAGACACTTCCTTTTTAAACATGGAGTGTAGAGGTAAATCAGATATGAATGTACAGAAGCCATCCCAGTCAGCCTTAGAGTATCGGTATACAGTACGGTGGAGGCGTACGTCTGGGACTTATTACATTTCGTTTTTATCTTAACTGATACAACGGAGAGATTGGAGGATCCCAGAACGGAACATGAACATAGCTCAGGCGAAGTTGAGAGAAAAAGGTCTAAGAGGCTTGCATATTGACTGGGTGTATCGGGCACACGGGTGGGTTCGCGAACAATCTGAGTGAGGTCATAAGCAATGGCAAAATCATGACAAAACCTCCCCTTATCGTCTGTCTTATTTGAATGTCTCAGCCATTCCACGTTATAGACGTTGAAGTCACCACAGATGTGGATGTTAGCCGAGGGATTTGCAGACAGGATGAAGTCAATTTTCTCAGATATGTTCTTAAAGATAGTAACTCCGCTGTTGTGGGGCCGATAGAGGGCAAATATAAATGCAGTGGTGTTATCAAGTGCAACCCGGAAGCACATATAGGGTAAGTTAGGATCTTCTCTAGAGATATCCCTGCCACACGAGAAGCCATCTTTAATGTAGGCACATATTTTATGCTCATGGCGATCTTGGGGGTCAGATTTAGCTGTTAAATTAGAGTGTCCGTTAATTATTAACTCATCTAGGGAAGTGGTCGGCCCTATTCCAGTTTCACTCAAAAATAATGTGTCCGGTTTCGTCTCCTGTAATTGGGTTTCAACCTCTGAAAGGTCGGAACGTAGACCCCTGATGTTGGAGAAGGAGACCTGGTAGTAGGGGTCTACGTTGGAAGATGGGGTTCTAGGTTTTTCGAGTTTTTTTTCTGGAGATATTTCATGTTGAGGTTTTGGGATTTGTGGAAGAGGTCGGCATATTTTGTTAGAGCAGTATAGATAGGGAAAGTAAGCGAGAAAAAGACAGGATTCTTTTTGTAGCACACGAAACGGGAAAGCCGTAACGATTCCCTACTAGTATCGCATCGAGAGGCCCCACCAGAGACTACTGCATGGTCCAGAACGACTCACCAAATGGCAACACAGCAGTCCCAGTACTTTGCTCCTGCTGATAGGACAGCCTCCTTCGTGATTAATCCAAGTTTCGGGTCCCTGACTATCAGGCGGATAACGCCAACCCAGACAAAACGTTTACCTACAGAACCCTTACAAGTGACATGGCCACAAGGACAGACAGAGACATAACAATTTCCGACATCTCAGACTACTGTTCACCAAGAACTACCGACGTTTAAGCAGCTTTTTCTTCACCCTTTGTCAGAAAAATCACTTATTGAATGAGGACTGATTGACAAATAAGGAGAAGCGAGAGTTACTGGAGCTGCCGATAACACACCCACTGTATTATCTACTTTCCATTTTTAAAAAAAGGGGGGGAAGAGGGGAATGGGTACAAGTGACTTATTTATCCCAGTCTGTGGATTGCATGTGAATTTCATACTATCATAAAACTTTCTCCTTTGGAGGAAGCTAGTGTAACCCGAATATGCTTAGTTTCAATCGAAACATTACAGCATCATATTTAACGTGTTATATTTTATCGGATCTAATATTTACACAGTCTATTGGCTTAGGAAAATGTAAGACTCCTTCTTGATGTGAAATTTAATGTGAAAATAAGAACACGTATTGGCAGCGTAAACAGCCTGCGTATATTGCACACATATAATGGGGTTGTGGTTCTTTGTTTTTCCTTGTTCGGACATAATCGTTTCGTGTATTAATGTCATAATATAGTTACCTATCGTTAATCGAAAACACAAAATAAATCGAATTGAGAAATACATACACACATTTATAATTGTGGAATGGCACGCATTTGCCTTACTCAGATTTCCTATATGCTATCAGAGTTGTTCATGAATTTGGTAATTTCATATTAAAAATATCTACGACGTAGTAAATACATAAATAAATATTTATGAAAAATAAAATATGTCCTTTTTATACATTCTTATACTTTTATATAATAACGCATGGCTGGCAATATTATTACAGTAGAATCAGGCGAGGGATTCGACAACAGTCCCACGCAAACGAAATGAGAAAACCAAAAACCAATTACCGATTTATTTACTCATATTATATTGTATTTTATATATTGTACGTTTTATTCATATTCCTGCTGATGATATCTGCATTCTACTATTTTCCAGAATAATAATTTCAGAATGCTAGAAACTGAACCATAACTTGAATATCGTTGACCTACAAATTTGTCCACAAGTTTAAAAAATACACGAATTTGATTGTTCAATACAACTAATTACAAATAACTTAGAATTATTTTCAGAATAAAAAATGGAACGAAAAATGTGCCCAACTGTACACACATACATACATTATATATATATATATATATATATATATATATATATATATATATATATATATATATATATATATATTATTCATATTATACATAGTATATATGTATATATTTGAGTTTTGTATATTTAGGCAGAATTTCATTTTTCGCGCATATTTTATTGAAAAGGATCTTCGTTCTTCTTTTTATGATCTTTCTTTCGAATTTTTCTTGTTTTCGTACAAGTATTTTTGTTGTGGGATCCAAAGTTCTAATAAAGTCCCCTAGTTTACCGAACGTTTTCGGTTTTGATTGACCATCGTCAGGGTTGTTCTTCCCGTGCATCCTACTTATTGATTGATTTGTTCTCTGTCGTTTTGCTGTTTTTATTACTAAGTACTTTGTAGTTTCGCCTAATTCGATCCATGGGAAACATTTCCTGAATATTACATATCAGCAATTGAAAATAAAATATATATAATGGGTTAAGAAATTCCAACGGGAGAAAATACACACACACACACGAGCGCGCATACAACCACACACAGACATAACACCCCTGTCGCTAATACAACACACTGAACAATACCTACCCTACTTTACCTCGAAACCAACAACACTAGGAAACACCTAGAACCATAGTGTAATATCTGTTACAACACCTCGCTCCCCACTCAGTCAGTGGAGAAGAAATCTCTCATGACTGAGATAACTGTCACCCCTTCTATTATCGCCCTCCCATAATTATACCCCTTGAAGTAGCTCAATCCCCTCTGGGGAACGAGATCTTTCCCACACTATGAACCGATCCTGGGTATGGCCATACCCACATGGGGAGACAAATAAATAGAAACTTTAAAATCCCCTATATATATATTTATGAATACACCCCTTTATCTAAACAAACATAATATAAAGAATACCCGAACAGTCTAAGACTGAAACGAAAAATCACAATACTAAAATCCAAGAATCAGAAAAGTAAATATCAAAATAGAATGATAACACACCTACTCTTCTTTCAGAGGAGCTGGTTCCTCCCCCTTCCCCATCACACATACACATTAGTAACGACTTTGGATCACAGTTACCTTCCTAGGGAAGCAAATAACTACATAATACTATAAAATAGTACACACATTCTGCAAACCAATAAAAGAAAACACACACACCCTACCCTAAAGAAAAAAAAAAGAAAGATAAATAAAAACACAAGCAGAAATAGAGAGTGAGAGAGAGAAACATAAGCCTGGAGTAACCATAGCCCAATAAAAACTGTAATAAAAATCGAACATTCCAATGAAAAGTAGATTCACTTATACGTTTCCATCTCTAGGAAACATTTCAAATGAACTATGAAAATGCTTTTTTCAATTAAAAACCAAGACACGGAATAATAAAATAATGTTGGTGACCACCCCCTTATTAATATATACATACATTCATATATATATATATATATATATATATATATATATATATATATATATATATATATATATATATATATATACCTCAGCAAAAATACACTCCTAAGTAACATACAATATGGTTTCCTTCTTGCTAGATCTACAGCAGATATGCTTACGGTTATATCTCAGAGGATTAGCGAATCCCTGGAGGGAGGCTTTTTCTAGGGCAGTTGCTCTTGACAAAGGCCTTTGATAGAGTATGGCATAATGGTCTAATTCGCATAATCTCCGGTTACGATATAGTTGAAAATGTCTTCTCACTTATTAAATTATTTCTCTCTGATAGGTTCATAAGAGTAGTAGTTGATGGACAGAAATCAGAAGCTCACAGTATTAATGCTAGAGTCATCAATGTTCCATCCTAGCCCAAACTCTCTTTCTAATCACGTGATCTTCCAAATCTTATCCTTAGATCATCCGTTGATATTTATGCTAACGACAGTACCATCAATGGCAATACACCAAAGACCGTAAACGTATTCTCTCTCTTCTGGACACGTTTCCTCTCTGTCCTGCTCTAACCAAGTCTGTCGACCTGTTCCACAAATCCCAAAACCTCAACACGAAATATCTCCAGAAAAAAAAACACGAATAAACCTAGAACCCCATCCTCCAACGTTACCCCCGTCTAGCATGTGTCCTTTTTCAACATCAGGTGTCTACGTTTCAACCTTTCAGAGTTTGAAACCCAATTACGGGAAACGACACCAGATATATTCTTCCTAACCGACACTGGCATATGGCCGACCCCTTCCCTAGATGAGTTCATAATCAAAGGATACTCCAATTTAACATCTTAATCTGATCCCTAAGATTGCCATGGGCATGGAATATATGCCTACATTAAAGATGGCTTTCCTTGTGGTAGGGATATCTCCAGAGAATATCCTAATTTACCTTTTATGTGATTCCGAGTTGCACTAGCTTACACCAACGCATTAGATTTGCCCCCTATCGCCCCCTCAACAGCGGAGTTACTATCTTTTACAGTATATCTTCTAACATTTACATATGTGGTGACTTCAATATCCATTATGTGGAATGGCTGACCAACTCAAACAAGACAGATGGTGAGGGGAGTTTCTGTCATGATTTCGCCATAGCCTATGACCTCACTGAGATTGTTCACGGACGTACCTCTGTGCCCGATACTATAGGTCAGTATGCAAAACTTCTAGACCTTTTTCTCACAACTTCCCCTGAGCTATATTCATTTTACGTTCCATCTCCTCTGGGATCTTCCGACCATTCGGTTGCATCATTTACAATAAAAATTAAATATAATATCTTCAGACGTACCTCCTACTGTACAGTTTATCGATACTCTATTGCTGACTGGGATAGCTTCCATACATTTATATCTGATCTACCTCTGCATTCTATGTTTAAAAACGCTGTGTCCTCTATAGTATCAGACCTGAACGAATGGTTTATTTTGGCCTAGACCGATTCATACCGTAAAAAAATTCCAACAAGAACGAACAGCCAGCCATGGTTCTCCTCAGAATCTGCTGTTGCCATCGCTCACAGAAATTACTTTTTCTATAGCCACCAAAGTAATAGATGTACTGAGACTAAAGCTGCTTTCAGGTTGCCAGCAACTACTGTAAAAGAGTAATAAAGAATGCAAGAGAGCTATATGATCAGTCTGTTAAATCCAAAGTAGCTGAGCAGCTGCTTGTTTCCCACCAGTTTTGGCAAATAGCAAACAAGATCATTAACAGAAGCGTTCGTTCTATCCCAAACATTATCAATATACCTGAGTTAATCTCGTCAGCATCAGACAAGGCCAAACTATTTGTCAAGAATTGTGCAGCTAATTATACCCTATGCCACGAAGGCCATCAACTCCCCGTATTTCCTCCTATAACTGTCAACACGCTATAAAACCTACACATTTCTGTGCGTGAGGTCGCCAAGCTTATCAAGAACTTTGATTCCAGTAAAACAACTGGCCCTGATGTAATTCTCTTTATAGTGTTTAAAAAGCAGAAATTGCCCCCATACATACAAAACTGTTTAAGCGTTGCCTTAAGGAGAAGTACTTCCCACCACCCTGGAAAACCTCATTAGTATGCCCTGTATTTAAGATTAAGGTGATAAGTCATCTCCCTTTCATTACAGATCAATAAGTATCCTGTGTGTCATGAGTAAGTTTCTTAAATCCATATTAAATAAAGTAGTAAACCACCTCAGCAGAAATATCCTTCTTAGTGACATGCAATATGGTTTCCGTTCTGCTAGTGTTCTGTTAGCAGATGAGCTAACGGTTATTTCTCATAGAATGAATGATTTTTTCGACAAAGGCTTCGTTTCTAGGGCAATTGCCCTTGACTTATCAAAGGCCTTCGATAAGATATGGCATAATGGTCTACTTCACAAGATTTCCAGCTACGGTATAAGTGGAAATGTGTTCTCAATCATTAAATCGTTTCTCTCTGATGGGCTAAAAAGAATAGTGGTTGATGTGCAAAAATCAGATGCCCACAGTATTAATACTGAAGTCCCCCAAGGGTCCATCCTGGGCCCATCCTCGGCCAAACTCTCTTCCTTATCTACATCAATGATCTCCAAAACGGCATACATGAATCATTCTTTGACATCTATGCTGATGACACGACGACCACAGGCAACACGTAAATAACAAAGTTCTCTCTATTTCTCTCTCCTCTTATCTTGAGCGCGTGACACAGTGGGGGAAGCAGTGGCTTGTATCATTTAATGCATCTAAAACCAAGCTCCTAACTTTGCATCATCAACTCTCTGATCCCTATCTGGCATCAACTGAAATGGATGGCTCTCGTCTGTAGGAGGCTCCATGTTTTGACAAGCTTCTGTGATTGACCTTTACTCCTGATCTTAAATTTAACACATACATCAAATCTGTTGCCAAGATCGCTGGGAAAATGGTAGGAACCTTCTACCACTCCAGAAGATATCTCACTGCTGATGCAATTATATGTCTAAAAAGCCAAGTATCTCCAAGGATGAAGTACTGCTGCCACATCCGGGCAGGAGCTGTTGAAAACAGCCAATCCTGCAATGACAGAATACAAAATAGACTTCGTAGCTTAGTGGGGGATGTCATTTTCTCTTCGCTGCAACCTCTCTCCCACAGAAGAGACGTTGCGAATCTGTCTTTGGTTTATCATGATTTCCATGGCAAGTGCTCGTCTGAACTCCAACTTCTGGGCTCCCCTCGCCAATCTTTCACGAAAAACACTCGTCTAGCTGAAACCACCGTACATAATTTTCTCCAGTCTTTATCTGTGCCTTAATCAAAACGTATATTCCGTGAACAAATCTTCTTTTTTAGAAGGGCACGTCTGTGGAACTTTGTTTCGTTTGCCTGTTTGCCATCTGACTACAACTTTGATGTCTTCAAGTCCAACATTAATAAATTCCAGATGAACCGCCCCTTTAAGTAAACCACTTAATCAAATCTCCATTACTAACAATTACTACGATATTATCCCATTGATTACTGTGCACGCAATAACCCTTATCCCCGAGTGGCTTCCGGTTGACTAACATTTAACATTAAAATAAAACTTGAGCATGTGGTAGAATGGGGAAAAAGTTGGCAGGTTGCCTTTAATGCATCTAAAACCAAGCTTTTGTCTTTACATAATCAACGATATGATCCCCATATAGCATTAATTGAAATTCCTTGCTCTCGCCTTGAGGAGGATCCATGTTTTGATAAGCTTCTTGGCTTGATCCTTACTCCTGATATTAAATGAAAAACACACATCAAATCTGTTGCCAAGTCGATGGGAAAATGATGGGATCCTTCTATCGATCCAGTAGATATCTTACTGCTGATGCAATTCTTTATCTATATAAGCGCCAGGTACGTCCAAGGATTGAGTATTTTTCCACATCTGGGCAGGAGCTGCTAGAAAAATGTTATTCTTCCTTGACAGAGTTCAAAATAGACTTCCTAACCTAGTGGGGGATGCCCTTTGCTCTTCCTTACACCATCTTTCTCACAGAAAAGACGTTGCGAGCTTGTATCTGCTTTATTGTTATTTTCAAGTGCTTGTCTGAGCTCCAATCCATGGTTCCCCCTCCCCAATATATGTTTTTATTTCGATTTTAACTCATTACACGAATATCACGAAAAATCACTATTATATACATAGTATATAATAATAATAATAATAATAATAATAATAATAATAATAATAATAATAATAATAATAATAATTACAACAACAACAACAAAAACAACAACAACTGGAGTATTGCTATGAAATAAAAATACGAAATCTGAATAAATTCAAATATTATATTTGACCGTATCTCATAAGCGGGCTATATCTTAGAGCACTACTATATAAAGGGTACAATATACTATTTAATAGTGGAATGGGCTCTAAAATGATAAATATAAATCTACGAAAATAATAAAATATTTAAGCGTATTTTACCACCATGCATTTTTTGTCCTTTTTGGTCTACAGATTTCTAACTTCATACATCAGTATTTAGATCTCTGGAAGAAATTTATTTGGTGTTTAGCTGATAGAAATAGCTGCCTATGGTTCAAAAATTGAAAAAGAAATTGGACTTGGCATGCGTACGTAAGATAAAGTGTTCTTCTATATATGCGCAATATATATGCATATACCTTGTTTTATATTTATTATGCTTATGAAAGTGGCACTGAATGTAAGGAATAAGGATTGATAGCTATCTGTTTTGGTTTCGGTTCTAGCTCATGACACTTAAGTCAAAACTTGTTTTTTATGTAAAATAACTAAGATCATAAACGAAAAATAATCTCTGTAAGATTAAATACGAACTCTGTATGAATAAAATATCGTATTTAAGCATATTTTACGATCAAGCAACGTCAGGCAGCATGCTCTTTAATAAAAATGAAATAAAATGGAAAATAAAAATAATTACATAAACAAAGCAAACAAAACGAAAACATGTGCATTTCAACTTACATTAGAATGTAAAAACAATAAAGACAACAATATCATAAATCGTGCCCCTATTTAGGTATTGGACTATGTTTCTCATTTAAACAAAACAGCCATGGATCTGACTTTTACAGACATGCATACATGATTAAAATAATATATAATTAATTAAATCTAACGCATCCTGAAAGATTTAGTTCGCTATTATAGCTTAATTGGAAATGGAACTTATTTCATGTGCTTTCAAATTTCTGTCTTACTTTACATTCTGTATTTAAGGAAAATGTATATTGAAATATTATATACTGACTATTTGGTATATCTTTATAGAATAGTAAACATATAGTAGCTAAAAGAACGCAGCTTCCGGTATTACTATAGATCAATCTACATAATAGATAGTGTTCTCTTTCTTAAGTAACAGACCAAATCTGATCATTGTGAAAAAAATATTTGTTCAAAAGGTATAGCCTATATTAATTCAGTTAAAATATTAATTCTCGTTCTAAAGTAAAATAAAAAAAGACGTTTAAATATATTTAGTAATAAATACCTACCACTTTTTAAAATCAATATATATATATATATATATATATATATATATATATAATCAGATTATTTGTACATGATGGGTCTTAATTAAATATTTTAAAATTTAAACTACAGAAAATACAGATTTATGTTTACCTTGACGTAGAAAAAGACGAAGTATAATCGACGATGTCCTTCAAAACTAAAAGCGTTAACTATTTATTTCTGAACTTTTAACATTGTTTTTTTGTTGTTTTGTTTTTTTTTTTTTCACGAAAATACGCATGTCTACACCCTCATATATTTAGCTGTATATTTTTATAGTTTATCGTTAATATCTAGTAACGGGTTTTCTGAAAGTTGGGAGCAATTTATTAAATTAAGATCAGCCAGCGCTTATAAGGATACTACGTGTTGCTAAGTAAAAAAATGTAAAATAAAAAAAAATACGATATTTTGAATTCCCTTCACAAACAAATGTGATTCAGAAATCGATCCACGTCACGAGGAAAGAGATTCATGCGATGACACATACATGTGAGAAATATGCGATCTGCGTATAGATTCTTCGTATCACACACTGTTTTTACGTATACACTAATATTCCTCAGAACGTAAAGGTAAACTCTTTCAGCTCTGACCTCTTGCCAGCCGAATTTTCGCCTAAAAATGTTTAGACCCAAAATTGGACGTATAGCTGGCTAGAGATCTCAAAGGTCAAATCTTTTGAACTTTGGTCCCTTGACAGGGTAATTCCAGGCCCAGTACAGATTAAAAAGCTTGTCCTATGTAAATTGTCATATGTTTAGACCTAAAATTAGTCAGGTAATTTGGTAAGACCACAGAGGTCAACAATTTTTTTTTAACTTCGACCACAATTTTGCCCCGATAACATTTATTGTTTTGGGCTCAAATAAAATAGTTCGATCCATGTCCAAGTACCCTATATCTAAGATGGCCACTGTTTATCTCGAGAATTTGCGCAGGTGTTTGGTTAGAGATTTCAAAACTTATATCGTTGAACTTTTACCCCTTGACAGCAAAATTACTTGCCGAAACACGATGAAAAAGATTTTCTTAAATCTCAATATCCCTTATGTCAAATCTCGATTCCGTAGATTGATAATTGACAGAGTAGTTTGGTAGAGAAATGTACGCACTCAGACACACACACGGAGAAAATATTACTTTCATAGATTTATAGATATAAACTAAGTTACTGCGGGG